>NW_022631068.1:5204607-5306272 GCF_010015895.1 Lontra canadensis | reverse complement strand
AAAAAAAAAAAAAAAAAAAAAAAAGGAAAAAAAGCCATGAAAGAAACTAGGCAAATCCTTAATCCCTAGTTGGAAGAAATCACAAAGAAAACAGCAACAGATTCAGTTATGTAAAAATTAAATTCATTTGTGATAAAGCAGCACAAAATAATTTAAAGGTAAATGACAGAAGAGGAAAATGTCAGCTAATCTAAGACAAAGATCAAGGTTTTGGATTTTTAAAGCACTTGCTCAAATAAGTAAATAAGAAAATCACTAAGTTAAAAAAACAATGGACAGGACGACTTCTTGTGATGAAAGTTTAGATGACACAAGGAGGCCATTCCTTCTACCATCAACGAGGCCTGTGTAGAGTATCAGTCTGAAACAACCATTTACAGATTTCAAATAATGGGAAGCACAGGAGATGATACCTCATAGAAGGAAAAGAAAATAAAGTAATTTCTAACATTGCCTCGATTTTCTGCCTGGAGGTACTTTATAGGCATGGCTCAGGACAAGGCAATTCAAGTAGAGCACAGAGTGCTTCCTGGGGTTATGGGACAAAGACCAGAGTTTGAGGAAGTAGAGATGACTAGAATATGAGGCCAGAGTGCCCCAGAGGAGGCAACTGAACAGAAGAAGTTTTGGAAATCTGCATCAGAGACATCTTGAATCTCTGAACACAGAACTGTGCATCCTTGGAGTAGCACTCCAAGTAGCCAGCCAAAGAACTAATGAAGCACTGATATCTGAAGAATTTATTGTAGTTTAATAGGGTTGGAAGACATTCAAGTTCTAACCAGTAAAATTTGAGGGATCTTTATTTATTTATTTGACATAAGTTTTTTATTTATTTTAATTTATGATTTTATTTATGTATTTGACAGAGAGAGCAATCACAAGCAAGCAGGCAGAGAAAGGGGGGGAAGCAGGCTCCCCACCAAGCAGAGAGCCCGATGTGGGGCTTGATCCCAGGACCCTGAGATCCTGACCTGAACCGAAGGCAGAGGCTTAACCCTCTAAGCCACCCATGTGCCCCAAATTTGAGGGATCTTATTGAATACTCAGAGCATTAAGTAGACTCCCCAAAAGACCAGTCTTAGAAATAGGGTTAACTGTTCCCTAGGGTAGAGGCTATGCTAGATTCACTCAAATTAAACTGAAAAACAAGCCGCACAGGCCATAGGAAGAGAGAACACCAAAGAACTGCCTAAAGGAACAATTTCATTTAGAAAAGAGTGTGGAAAATTTCAAGCTTTAGAGTACTCTAAAAAAAAAAAAGAAAGAAAGAAAGAAAGAAAGAAAGAAAGAAAGAAAGAAAGAAAGAAAGAAAATGGAGATTTTGATGGTAAGCAATAAAGAGTCTGATACCTCCATATGATCAATAAAGCTAAACACAGGTCAGCAAGTCTACCCAAGAGAGTCAGGGATGAGACAGAAAGGACAGACTGCCTGTGGTCAGAATACACTTTGAAGACTGGCCTCAAAATAGTCCCACCAAGAGGCCTGAAATAAACTGAATCAAACTGAGGAACAAGTTACATTCAATAGCATTGTCAAAAACAGAGCAATCAACTAGAAATCAGTGGAGCCTATTACCTGTGTGTGCTACCAAGAGAGGCCAGAAGCTTATAAGAGAAATTAGAGAACCCTAACAACTGCTTTCCCAGGGTGAAGATAACCACACTCAAGGCTACACCTATGAGGAGGAACATCAGGAACTTCACACTGCCAGGGAAATTGGCTTCACTGAAAGTGTTTAAACACACAAAAAAAGCAAACAACAAAAAAATTAGAAGCCTTGGAGGTGGGGATCAATACCCAAGGTTGCTACAGTATTTTTATCCAAAATGGTCACGTTACCACCCAAAACATCATGAGACACTCCACAATCAAGAAAATAAAAGTGAAAGGGGGAAAAAAAAAAGTGAAACCCTTACTCCCAGAACAATGAGAAGGCTAAGGTTTTAAAGTCACTAAAACAGCTATAATGAACACGTTTAAAGAATTAAAGGAAGCCATGCCTTTAAAGGAAGGTATGATGACAATTTCTCATCAAATAGAGAATAGCAATAAAGAGATAAAGATCCAAAGAAAAATTCTGGAGTGGAAAACTACAACAAGTCAAAGATGTGCTAGGTTCTTCAAACATGATTTGAGCCGGCAGAAGAATCAATATACTTAAAGACAGATCAAGAGAGATCAGGCAATCTGAAGAACACATTAAAAAAACTGGAAAAAAAAAAAAAGCAACAGTCTTAGAATTAAAGGGCACTATTAAGTGCACAATATCAGTATAATTGGGAGTATGAGAGGATAGGAAAAAGAAAAAGGATAAAAATATTTGAAGAGGTGGTTAAAACTTCCCAAATTTGATGAAAAATGTTAATCTACACATCCAGAAGAGCTCAACAGATGCCAAGTAGGATAAGTGTGAAGAAATTCATACTAGTCAGGTCATAGAAAAAATATAGAAAGAGGAAGACAAAGAAAAGATTTGGACAACAAAGGAAAATGACTCACTGTGTAGAAGGAAAAAAAAAAAAATCTCAGTGACAGCTGACATCTCCTTAGAAACAATGGAGATCAGAGGACAGTGAAGAGTACATATTTAAAGTGCCAAAAGAATGAAACTGCAAAACAATCTGATGTCCAATAAAAATATTTCCTGAACAGACATTTTTCCTAAGAAGATATACAAAAGGCCAACAGGTACATTAAAAGATGCTCCACATCACTAGTCATTCGGGAAATGCAAATTAAAGCCCCAATGAGATATTGCCTCATACCTGTTAGAACAGCCATTATCAAAAAGACAAGAGAATAAATGCTGGGATAGATGTGAAGAAAAAGGAACTCTCATGCTCTCTTGGTGGGGTTATAAGATTGGTTAGGCCACTACGGAAAACAGCATGCGGACGCCTCAAAACATTAAAAATAGAACTATTTGATTCAGGAATTCCACTTCTGTGAATATACTGAAAGGAACTAAAAATGCTAATACAAACTTGAAACAATATCTCCAAACTCATGTTCATAGCATTATTTATAATAATCAAGACATGGAAACCACCTAAGAGTGTATGAACAGATGAGTGGATTCAGTGGTTGTTGAGATATACACATACACATATACACAGTGGAATTTTATTCAGCCCTAAAAACGAGGAAATCCTGGTATTTGTAGCAACATGGATGGACCTTGAAGGCACTATACTAAATGAAATAAGTAAGAGAAAGGCAAATATTGTATGGTCTCACTTATAGGTGGAACATAAAATAACCCCACCGAAATCATAGAAAAAGAAAGTAGAATTGTGGTTACCAGAGGTAGGCAGTGAGGGAAGGAGGACATGAAGACACACAGTCAAAATGCACAAAGTTCCAATTAGAAAATGAGTACCAAAAAAAAAAAAAAAAAAAAGAAAAGAAAAGAAAACGAGTGCTAGCAATGTAATGTGTAACATGAACACTGCAGCTCACACTGCTATGTTAAATATAGGAAAGCTATTGACAGAAGATCCCAAGAGTGCCCATTAGAAAGAGAATTTTTTTCCCTTTTTATTGTATCTATATAATCTGATGGATGGTAACAGAAACTATTGTGGTAATCACTTCACAATACATGTAAATCAAACCATCTGAAACTTATACAGTAATCTCAGTGAATCACTTCTCAATAAAACCAGGAAAAAAAGGATTAGATAAGAAAAAATCTTTCAGGAGTGCCTAGTGGTTCAGTTGGTTAAGCATCTGCCTTCAGCTCAGGTTATGACCTCAGGGGTCTGGGATCAAGCCCGGCATCAGGCTCTCTGCTCAGTGGGAATTCTTCTTCTCCCTCTCCTGCTGTCCCTTCCCCCCTTCCTCACAGTCTCTCTCTCTCTCTCTCTCTCTCTCTCTCTGTCAAATAAATAAAATCTTAAAAAAAAAAAGAAAGAAAAAATCTTTCATCACTGAAGAAAAATAAAGACATTCCCAGTTTAAAAAACAAAATGGAATCTGTTGCTAACCAAGTCATTGTCAAGAACTATTGAATTTATTAAAGTAAATTCTTCAGTTTAAAAGCAAGTGACCCCCCCCAAAAAAAATAATAAATAAATAAATAAATAAAAGCAAGTGACCCCAAATGAAATTCTTACCCACATAAAAGGAAAAAAAAACAGTGGAATTCTTACATAAAAATTGTATACTTATCCAATTATAATACAGTATAAATGCATATTCTCCCTTTTTTTCTCTTAAGAACCAATTGTATAAAACAATGTAGAACTGTATCATCAGGCCTATATAGTATATAACTATAACGTATTTGACAATAACCACACAAATAGGGTAAGTGGGAGCAAAGTTATACTAGTGAAGAGGAATTATATTTGATGGTAATTCAAATCCACAGGAAGCGAGAGAACCAAATTATGGCAAATACTATTTTATAATTTAATATAAAACTTTATGTAACTTGCCAAAATATGGCAAATGCTATTATACAATTTAATATAAAAGATTATATAATTGCTCTTTTTCTATAAAATTGTTTTCTTCTCTCAGGTATTTTAAAAGATATAAAGTTATATACAGAAATAATTATAACAGAGCACTGTTGGGCTGACATATGTAATATGTGTAACAATAATGGCACAAAATGGAGGAGGGAATAGAGCTATGTGTAAGTAACATTTCTACATCTCATTGGAATTAAATGAGTATAAGTCTGACATAGGTTTCCTAAGATGTATATGTAAGTCTTTGATCAACCACTAAAAAGTAACTCAAAACATCTAGTAAGAAAGTCATTAAAAACATTATCCTGAGCTAAAGAAGCTTGTTATAAAAGAGTTATACACTGTATAATCCCATCTATATGAAGTGCCAGGGTAGGAAAGACTTTTGTGAAAGAAATCAGAACAGTGGTTGCCTCTGGGTACAGTCAGTGACTGAAAAGGGGCACAGGGAAATTTGGGGGATGACAGGCATGTTTTATAGCTTCACAGTGATGGGATTAAACAAGTGCAGGCATTTTTCATAGGTTGAAAAATACATTTAGGATCTCTGTACTTAACTATATGGAAATACCACCTCAATTTAAAAATGTTTTTAAAACAGGCAAAAAAAGTTTAACATAAGAAAACATGCTGAAGATCAATACACAAATGAAAAAATATCAACCTCATGAGTAATCAAATGGCTCGTTTTAAAACAATGGACAACTAATTTTTTAATCTTCAAATCAGCAATAAACTTAGGACAAAATATCCAATACTGAAAAAGGAGGCAGGACAGGCAATGTCATGTAACACTGGTGAGAAACTAAATTGGTTTTAGCTGTTGTGGAAAGCCCTAAACAAATTATTCTACTTACAAGTATCCAGAGGAAATACATCAGAGAGGCAGACAACAATTAACAAAAGTAGGTATCATCTAAAGCATTATTTATAACTGGGTAACGTTGGAAATAACCTGAATGCTTAATAAATTCCAGGAGAAAAAAGCCAGAAAACAGAATTGTACATTTATATCATGACAAAACATGATACACAGAAAGAAAAAAGTAGTCCGACTGGAAAGGAATCAACAGTATTATATTCTTTGAATGATGAAATTACAGCTGTATTTTTACTTTTTTGTATTTTTCAAGTTTTCTCAAAGATTTCTATTTCTCCCAGAAGGAAAAGAAACTCCTATTTAAGACACACAGAAAGACTGATGAAGAGAAAGTCAAAGTCAGTTTACAATAGAATGCAAATATGCTACAAAATAAAAGGCACAGGAGGGACCATAATTTGCAATTCTTGACAGACAAGGAAGAAAAGGTAGGTATGATACATTACCCTCTTTAACCTAAAGGAGAAACAAAATATATTTCTCAGGGAAGATTAAATGTTTCCAAGACCTACTTCTCTAACATTTGTCTTCCTGTTCTAACTTCTGTCTCTCACCCATTTTTTTTTCCCTCCCCATCTTGCCTACTGTGTTGCCCCTTCTATTACTTATGTCTGGAACCTTGAGGTACTTACTAAATATCAATGTTGAGTGAAAAACTGGCATCTGTTTAAAGAAATTGTCACTCAGGCTTCTCTGGGAAGCAGGTGCTTCTACCAGCACCATACCACCTGAAGAACAGGTAGAAAAAAATAGAAGTAAAACTAATATCCCTTGCAGGAAGTCATTAGTATTACTCTTGAGAATAGAGACTGAAGCTCTTTTGAAATTTTCATTAATTTTTGAAATACTTAAGATGATTCTCCATGCAGGGCCCAAAGGGATGTAAAAGAAAATAAAGAAAACCAAATGCTCTTTTTTCTGAAGCCCAGATCTGCCATTTACTGGCTAAGTGAATGGGACCTATCTCTTAAGTTGTTAAGCCTGGGACCCTCACCTGCAAAAATGGGGTCATAATGACCATTTCATAGCATTTTGGTAAAGATTAATTAACACAGTGTTAGCAGTTTCCAGCACCACAACTGGTCACAGAGGCGGGTAAGAAAAGTTAATTTCCCAAATAAAATATTGACCTTTCCCTTTAGGAACTTATACTCTAGCAGAAGATGTGAATATTTATGTAAGAAATGACCATCCAAGGCAAAAAGCAGTGTCAGAGCAAGTTCTTTTAGAACTGAGGAAAGGAAAGATTATTTTCAGTTTGGAATTAGGAGTGGAGAGTAAACACGTAATATGATTCCACATATTTTTACTGAGCCCTGACTCTGTCAGGCAAGGTTTTGGTTCTAAAATAGAGATGGGAACATAGTCCTTTCTCCCAGTGGAACTCATAGGCTACCGGAAGTTGTCAGTTAATGAACATTTATAGAAATAAATAAGAAAATTTCAGATGGTAAAAATGTGTTGTAAAATAAAAGAGGGTAATATGGCAGAGAGACTGGCAGCCTGTCTCACAAGCTGGTCAGTAAAGGCTGTTTCGAGGGGACATTTTAGCTGAGACATAAACAAACAGGATAGTCATCTTGGAGCCATGTCAGGGGTAAAATGAGAACCACTACCAGAAGTAAAGTGCCTTCACTAAAGGAGAAAACCAGACAGAGCTAAACGTCTCAGTAAAGTTAAAGGTGTTTCCTAGGTTGCTAAGAATTGGGGTGAAAATAAAATGGCCTCCAGATGAACAGAAACAGGTGAGACCACCAGAAATGAAATATTCCACAAGGTTGCTAAATGACAACCTCCTTCTCCCCTGACCTTGTCAGTATCTTCACAGGGAGGTTTTATGAGAAAACACTTCACGGAGAGAGCAGCCATATCATTCTACCCCATCGGGTAATCTAGTCTCTGTCAAAGATCCCTTAGTTTTTAGGGCTGTCAGTCTCAGATTACAAATCCATTAAGTTAGCACAATAATGTCTCTACCAAGCAAAAGGGACACCAACCTGTCAGTAATAAAGCCACTTCACAAGTTGAAAGCGTTTGACTGCGGTGTTATATCCTAACAAAATATGGGTGATTCTTTTTTCTCTCCAGTTAAGCTCCATGCATTAGAGAATTTTAAAGACCTCTTTGATGACTCAGTGAAGCAGTTTTATTCCAGGCTGAATTGGCCTATCAGTTCTTCATATAACAATGGCTTGTGCTTCTATCCTAAGGGGGCACTTTCGATTCACTTAAAGGACAGTAGAGGGTCTAATGCATCATGGAGGCAGAGCAGGAAATTGGGAGAGATTGCCTGCTTAGTCAAAGAGGGAGGAACAACCATCCCAGAGGGCAATGGGGTATTTGCTCAGCAGTCCAAGGAATAAAATATATGTATTTTTTAATCTTCCAAAGCAAGTGGAAGGCTGATGTGGCTTGACCTTGAGAAACTCTCCTTGGGGTGGCCTGGCTTTATGGAACCAGGCACAACTAGTGGGTTATGAAGTCAATTATGAAATGAATTTATTAGATCAGGGTCAACACGTCTACAAAAACAAGTAAGACTGGAACAGAATATAATAGATTAAGACTATATCACTTAAGTAACGGTATTTTTATGAAATTTTTTTTCTGATATGTATGTATATGTGTGTATGCTTGTGTACTGTCACAATGTAAAATGTGTTTCTTATTACTAATAGTAAAAA
Source organism: Lontra canadensis (assembly GCF_010015895.1). Classification (NCBI taxonomy): domain Eukaryota; kingdom Metazoa; phylum Chordata; class Mammalia; order Carnivora; family Mustelidae; genus Lontra; species Lontra canadensis. The sequence goes on along the minus strand of NW_022631068.1, from coordinate 5,298,224 downwards.
AAAAAAAATTTTAAGTCCCTGTTGCAGAGGACATCCCATCCTGAAGCAGACAAAGGGGTATATATGCTCTCCAATCCCAGAGGGCATACACATACTTCACTCACAAACCCAGAGTCAGAGCATTTGAGCTAAAAGTTACCAAGGAGACCATCTAAACATGGTACTTTACAGGTAGGGAAATGTGCTAAAGAAGTAAAATTACTTTTCCAAGGTAAGGGTTCAAGACATGAAACAAGTTCTCCTTATGTGATAGTTTAGTGATCTTTACACTATAAGGTCATAGCTTGACATTGGAAAGGAACTGTTCTGAATCAGATGTCCATGCATTTTCCTTTCACTGCCAAAGAGGGTAGTTGTCTTAGACTCTATGAACACAGAATCCATCATTCCATGGGATTTTCCCTGCCCACACATCCCCGAGAAAGTGACTACAGTCTGACTCATATGGGATGCATCTGTTCCTTTCAATCTTTCATGTGTTCTCCAGAAACTACCTCAAAGATGAGTTCTCAGGGTTTGGTGTTTAGAAACATGATGGTTTAAGAGTTAAGAGCTCAGGTGCTACTGTCACACAGACTTGAGTTCAAATCCCGCTGGACAATAAGCCCCATGAAGATGGTGTCATATCCTCCTTGAATACTGCTATATCCTCAGTGGTTTTTGCCACGTGTGGGACTGTGTGGTGCCCCATGTAGAACTGTGGAAAGAAACAAGGGAAAGGAGCCCTGGGTTTGCCACTCATTAGCCATGTGACCTGGATAAGTGACTGGCTCCACCTCTGTGAGCCTCGGCATTCTCATCCCTAAAATGGAAATAGTCACAGGGTTAAAGGATCAAGTGAGAAAACAGAGATCCAGAACTGAACTCAGTTCCCAGACTACAGCAAACAGTCTGTCACTCTTATAACTTGCTCTCTCCTATTTCTTAATTAGCGCTTGGTGACTTTTAACTCGGTAGAACTCTGCCCCCCTTTTAAGATAACAAATATGTAAGAGATGAAAAGCAAAACTCTACAGTGATGCTGGCTGGTCTCCCTCCTGTGCCCACCAGTGGCCCCTGAATACCTCTGAGGAATCCCAGGGTTGGTCAGAATTCTGCACGAAAACATCTCCCCCGAGCCATGACCTTTCCATCTCCTGGAAGGATTACTGCTGTGGCTGTTATGGATAGCTGAGGCCAGGCAGGAAATGAAGCCCCGCCATAAGCACCTGTCAGAGCCACAGAATTACAAATCTCCCTGGAGACAGTATCCCATTCCTCATGTACAGCACCAACCACGAATTCTCTGAGCCAGCGAGCTTCGGAGTAACAACAACAACAACAAAATCAAGACCCATAAAGAAAGACCAGAGATGAAGGAGGAGCTCTACAACAAACCCCAGAACCTGCAGGAACTAATGGGAGAGTCATGTGCAAGCCTACTAAATTTCTGGAATTTACTGATGGCCCCACATATAACAGCTTCCTCCAAGCACACGTTTGCATATGGAAATGTGCCATGCTTTTTATTCATTCTCGTTTCTTTCTTTCTTGTTTCTTAATAACACAATTGGTAGAGAACAAAGATTCTTAATGGTAAATTAACTGGGCCAATAAACCACAGGAAGTATTACTTGAAATCTGACTTCAATCACTATTAACATAAAATATTTAAGTGTGCATGGAAAGCATATTTCAGGGGGCTTGTCCCGGAGAACAGCAAGTAGGAAAGTTGGAACCCCTCGTCAGGTAAGAGAAGGTGTTTCATGCTGCTCTTCAGCGGGCCATGGGACCAAAGGGAAGCACATATGGGTACTTTGCACCCTGTTAGGAAGAGTCAGGGACACCAGGAGAGCCATTAAGAACCTTGGGTTCGCTGAGACCAAACTCGGCCGCTGGAGCCAATCTCCTCAGTGTGGCTTCATCTGTCAGATGGGAAACATACTGTCTACTTTCCAAGGACATTGTGAGGACAGGATAATGTATGAGAAGTCCATGGAGTTCCTTGCCAACACAGCATCATACTCACACCAATATTTTCAGTTTTTATTCTGATACTTCATCACCATCTCAGTGAAGCTGTGAGAGCCTCTCAGACTGTCAGGGTGATGTAAGTGCATCATGTGAGGTTCGAACGGTTTCAGTGAAGGATGAGGGCTTCCAACTCTTCCCATGCTCTCTGGAGCAGTTTGCTGAGGCGGCTGAGCACTAGACTTCCAAGGGGTAAATTAAAATAATTATCCTAATTGTTATAAATAATGACAATGATGCAGGCTCATATTCAAATATATTTCCTGTAAAAAAGGGCCCTGAGCCAATGTTGTGAATGAAAACACAACTGGGGTCAGCTGCAGGAGAGAAAAGGGGATGTCAGACCGCCCCAGTTTGGCAGTGGGGATCTGGCAGGAGTAGAGAGAATCACAGTGAGTGAGGAGACACGAAAGCCCAATGATTTACTAAACAGCATCTTTTTGGGAGGCTTTTGGAGTATATCCCAAGCCCCGTTAGACCCACCCTCCTATCAGACTTCATACGCCCGGGTTCTATTCTCTCCGCTTCCAGCTGAATTTTCTCAACTAGCTCCAATAAGAACTATTCTAAAGTGCCACGGAGACAAGGACTGGGTCTTATGTACCTGAAGGTCTTGAGCACAGTGTCTCGCACATGCCAGTCAGCCAAATACTTAGTACATGACCAGTGGGTGCCAAGCATAGTCCACTGCTGGGTATTCAAGAGAAAAAGAAAAAAAAAAGACGCAATCCCAGCTCTCATGAGGTCTTCTGTCCAAAGCAGTTCACAAGGTTAACAAATCCAAGTTATGCATGCTTTAACAAGATGAACCTTCCAAATTAGTATGCCGATTAGGTTTAGTCACTGCCTCTGAGACCTCACAATTGGTAGAGAACAAAGATTCAAAGCTGAATGCGGCTCTATTTTAATGAAGCGAACTGAATAAATCATATTAGCATGCATACAAAGAATCATGAAAAAAATAACACAATATTATAAACTCATTTTAAGTATTTTCATTTAATCTAAAGAAGAGCCTTATAAAGTAATCCCAATTCTACTTTACAGATGACTAAACTGAGGCACAAAGAAGTTAGCCATTTGCCATGGTCTGTCACGCTGCTCATAAGAGCTGGAGCCAGCATTCGAAGGTGAGAGCCCAGAGTGGGAATCTAGGGCAGGGACGCTTACCTCTTCTGTTTCTAAAAGAAACAGTATGAACCATGAGAGACTGTGGACTCTGAGAAACAAACTGAGGGCTGTGGAGAGGAAGGGAGTGGGGGTGCTGGATGAGCATGGTGGTGGGTATTATGGAGGGCATGTATTGCATGGAGCACTGGGTGTGGTGCATAAACAATGAATTTTGTGACACTGAAAAGAAATAAAAGAAAAAAATTGACATAAATAAAAAAAAATAAAAGAAACAGTACAATAAGAGCCAAAGGGAAGAATAATTCTTACTGGGAAAATGAATCCATCCTTTAGTTCCGTGTCCATTTAGTGGACATTTATGGAGGACCTCCTATGTACTGGGTATTGGAAATGCAGACATGAACTGGATACATCCTGCTTTGGGGCTTCCACACGCGGGAGGGAGGAAAATAAATAAACAAGCTCATGCTCTAAAAAGAGAAATATCATGGACAGAACTTCCTTCCTGGGAGAGAGATCATGTTGGTGGGTACTTTAAGGATGGATAAGATATTTACAATGTTGGGGCGCCTGGGTGGCTGCGTGGGTTAAGCCTCTGCCTTCAGCTCGGGTCATGATCCCAGGACCCTGGGATCGAGCCCCGGGTTGGGCTCTCTGCTCAGCAGGAAGCCTGCTCCCCACCCCATGCCTGCCTCTCTGCCTACTTGTGATCTCTCTTTCAAATAAATAAATAAAATGTTTTTTTTTTAAAGATTATTTATGATGTGATAATGGCCTTGTTTCAAATAAATTACAAACGGTGTTACTTCAGAAAGATGGACAAGCCCCTGGAAGTTATTTTCCATCATGTTCTGGGAAGAGGGGAGTTCTTCTGTGCCCTTCAAATACACAACTTCTGAGGACAGCTGACTGTGGCAGCCGTCCTAAAGCATTGCCTCCCTGACTCCAAGGAGCAGATGGTGCCTACTGGATTAAGAACACGGACTCCACACTGCCCTACCTCCGGGTGTCAATGTCAGGTCTGATTTGATTTATGTTTCCCCTAAGTTTATAAGAAATTCTCTCTACAATACAAGAGAAAGAACACACTGTGCTATAGAATCCAGTCAAGGTCAGCGAAACAAATGGATATCCTGACAGGCTGTAGAGAGGAACAAGAAGTTTAAAGTTTTAAATTGTTCAAATTGACATCTACCCCATGGATCTTCTGGGATTATTAGTTATCTTCTGGAAATAACAGCTTTCATCTGGAATCGCATGGAGCCTCTACATCCTACTCCATAAAAGATATGTATTTTTAGATTTCAGGCAACATACAGAATTTGTTTGAACATATGGGGGATTTTTATTTTATTTCACTTATATGGTTACAGAATAACTAATATTAGAAGTCCAAGAGGATGCTTATAGCCTATTAAGTGGCTGACCAGAGCTCAGACTCCCTTGTTCGAGTCACTTGACCCAAAAACAAAAATTAAACTTGTGTTCAGAACGGAGGGGCTTTCCTTTGCATCTGTTTTTGTTCCTATTTCCTCTGCCTGCAACTCATTCCCTCCCCCACCCCATTCCCCTCACTTCCCATGGCCAAATTTACCTGCCTATTGCCCAATGTTCCAAGTAAACGCCTGGTTCCCTGAGGGAAATATGAAGCCACAGAGCACCTTGCACCTAACGGCAGAGTGTGAGTGCCACAGAGAGAGACACAAACTCTCTAGAGGAGAAATTCCCACCAGTCTTTGCTGGCAGTGTGAATTCAACCACTCAGACAAGAAGCAGCACTGTGACATGTATGTCAAAAGCCACAGACTTGTGTATAAAATTTGAGTCAATAAACCCATTTTGGTAAATGTATCTTAAGGAAAAAAAAACTAAGTCAATGAAACAACAACAAAGCTTTCTGTATCAAGATGACACGACCGCATTCTTTATCATTGGAAGAAAAAGTAAGCTCTAATAAGAATTCTTTACTTCAGTAAGAGAATGGTTAAGTAAATGTTAATGCATACAATGGGATATTACATAGTGATTTACCATTGTGCTCCCAAGGAGATCTGGTAGTGGCATTTAGTGGCAAGAGCATGAATACTAGTTTCAATTTCAGCTTGACCCTTATTAGCTGTGTGATATTGGGCAAGTTTCCATGAACACTATGTAAGTAAAAATATTATGATTATGATCATCAATGCCATTTTTTATGCTAACCTAGGGAAATGTAATGTTTACCACATGGAATATATTGACAGAAATAAAGCACTATATAGCTAAATAATGATAACTGTTACTATGATCATAATCATAGCTACATAAAGAAACCATTATATCAACCTATAATTTATGTGTCCCCACTCTACTTTTTGTGCTCATGAAATGTCTTCATTATTGTCTGAGGGCCGTGCCTTTCTGGCCCTCCCCAAGTTCTACCTGAAGGAGGAAGCCATATGCATAACCAGAGACTCCAAGCAGAAGTGGCCACCTACGCATCTCTCACTTTGCTGTCCACTGAGGGCCAGCTGCCAGTACTTTTCCTAAAAATAATCCAGCAGCAATGTCACTCACCAGTATCCTGAGACTCTCCCCAGTTCAAATCTAATCCATCTTTTATGGGATAACCCCATTTAGTGATTTAGGAACAATTTCAGTCCCTAGGATTAGAGAAGGGAGCTCTGGTTGCCTTGGGGGTACAAGAAGAGTGCGGGCATCTGGCCATGGTGAGACTAGATGAAATCAACTTGAGATTTCTCACCAAAACAGAGAAGTCGATCACGTGCCCTCTTCCCCTACAGCTGGATCTCCCCAATGGTGACACTAAACACAGAATAAAGAGTGGAAGGAAATACATCAACATGTAAGCAGTGATCATCTCTCAACAGTGGCACTATGCTAAGGAGGGATTTTTTTTTTCTCTTTCCTTTTAGTCTTCAGTATTTTCAAGATTTGTTTAACTGGCCATTTACTAATCTTCATAATGGAGTAAAATAAATTTTTAAAGGTGTAGAAACACAGGTATCGTTCAAGTGTTTGAAAGTTAACAAGGCGTGATACCAAGTAAATTTCATGTTAGAAATTTTCCAAAAGAAGTCCCCTGTGTATCAGATTTTAAAATTGGGGATTTAACAGTGGGAACTTAGAAGATTAGAGCTGTGGATGACACAAAAGGAAGAGAAAGCTGACATATCAGGGATATTACTAAAAGACAATATATTTTTGACAAACTCAGATTAAGAAAATACCCTAAATGTTTACTGAGACACACACTGGATCCTTTAGAATGAGAAGCAAACTTAATGCATCCAAGTGCTAAGAGTATAATAATTGAAGTCATTGTACTTGTAACTTAATATTGCCTTTTAAAACTCTCTATTAATGAAAAACAAGAATTTAAAAATATATATATAAAGTAATTCCTTTAACTGGCTCAAACTTTTGAAACTGGTTCAAAAGTCTAAAAGCTCTGCAATATGTTTAGAAGGGAAAAATTTTGTCTACCATTAAATATACTGAGGGGGGAATGTTATTATATCTATATATAATATATAGATATATATGATATATATCTATATCACATAGAGAGACAGCCTGGCTTGTCTGGTACATCCAATCCTTCGCCAACTTCTGTTGGTTCTTGGACCCAAACACTTCTGGAGTTTGGGTACCACTCTCCATCGTCACTGCCTCTGTGGTAGTCTGAATTCCCACTGTGTCTGGCCAACATCAGTGAACCAAGCAAGATCATGCAGCAAAGAGCATGAACTCTGGTTCCAACCTAGTTACCTACTTACTAATTGTGTGATACTGGGCCACTTGTATTTTAATAAAAAAATGTTTCTTTTATCCATCCCTGACTGTTACACCTGTCAGTTTTGCACTGCTGGCGAGTGTTTATCGTTGAGGCCATTTCAGGTACTGATTGAGAGCTCTCTGGCTGCATCCTGAGAACATCTCCTGATGCTCTCCTGAGCCATCCACCCATCCGCTGCGTACCTTTCCAAATATAAATACAACATGTCACCCCCCTTTCGTAACCACTTTAGTAGCTTCCCATTGCTCTGAGGATTTGGCTAAATTTTACATGCATAAAGTCCCTATCCCCTTCTCTATTTTCATCTACCCTCACTTCCCCCACTTTCTGTGCTCCCGTCATGCTGAGTCTTCTTTCAGCTCCTCAAACACGGCATCTTGAGAGGAGGGACCACATCTGGGTTTGCCCATCATTTTAGTCCAGCACCCTGTGGAGTACCTAGAAAATGCTCCTATCGATAGTGACAGCTAACATGTACTGAGCCCTCACTGTGCCTCAGATATCATCCTAAAGTGCTTCATTTATATTATCTCACCACAAAGGTCTGCCATCAATTCTATTACTATCCATGCTTCACACGTGAGGAACTAAACCTGACAAAGCCAAGAGACATATCCCTGGGTGCAGCATTAGTAACAGGATGGATCTGAACCTGGAAAAAAAGAACCCTGGAGCCACTATGGGAAACCTTCCATAAACATTTATTGAAGGATTAAATGAATAACTTTCCAGAGTGTCGAATGGCTTCTCAAGTGCAAAAGATCCAAGTCAGTGTATCAGCAAAATAAGAATGATTTCACATTAGTGGTGTTTGGAATGGCTTGAAAATAGTCAAAAGTCAAAAGGCTAAAGACATGAAAACAAGAGTCTTTAGTATAGGTGCTGCCGAAGCGAGCACAGAAAACAAGACTCTTATTGTAGAGGATCTAAGGTCATCTTCCCGATAGGAGATTCAATGGGTCACATATACTCTGGGTTTTTCTTTCCCTGCATTTGACTGATTCTTAGAAGAAGGTATCATACCTCATTCATTTCTGCGAATCATGAGTGACAGCTGACACCGGGCCTGTTTCATGGTAAGAGCTTGGGCACAGATGGTCAGGCTGTCAGGCTCCATTACTAGTTGGAGAAGATTTTTAAGAATCTGAACATTAAAAAGGAAACTGAAGAAACTGGCAAATTCCTGAAAACTGGCTGACAACCTAACTAGAAAAAAAAATCAAATGGATACAAAGACATGAATGGTTACAGGTTCATTCATCATAAATAAGGGGAGGGTGGGGAGGAGAACTCCTAACATACAGGGCTACTTCTGAAGAGGAAGGACATCCTCTGATCTTCACTTCCCCAGAGAGGTAAGAGGTAAGGCTGACTTAAATGCAGTGGTATTTGGGTCTTAAAAACACTACAGTGCCAAGGGTGCCTGGATGGCTCATTTGGTTAAGCATTAGACTCGTGGTTTCAGCTCAGGTCATGATCTCAGTGTTGTGAGATCAAGTACCACATCAGGCTCTGCGCACAGCATGGAATCTGCTTGAAATTCTCTCCCTTTCCCTCTACCCCTCCCGCTCTGCTCTCGCTCTCTCTCTCAAATAAAAATAAAAAAGAAGATGTGGTATACACACACACACACACACACACACACACACACAGGAATACTATGCAGCCATTAAAATGAAATCTTGCCATTTGCAATGATGTAGATGGAACTAGAGGGTATTATGCTGAGTAAAATAAGTCAATCTGAAAAAGACAATTATCATATGATCTCCCTGATCAATGACGAATTTGAGAAACCAGACAGAGGATCATAGGGGAAGGGAGGGAAATATGAAACAAGATGAAACCAGAGAGGGAGACAAATCATAAGACACTCAGTCTCAAGAAACAGACTGAGGGTTGCTGGAGTGGAAGGGGGTGGCTGGGTGATGGACAATGAAGAGGGTATGTGCTATGGTGAGTGCTATAAATTGTGTAAGACTGATGATTCATAGACCTGTACCCCTGAAACAAATAATACATTATATGTTAATTTTTAAAAAAAGAACCTCTAGATGAACACTGTTACCAGCAGTGGCTTAGACTGCCAATCTGGTGGAATTCTTGTTCACTCTAAATATGAGTTAAAAAAAAAATTTGTCCCAGTTTTATAAATTAAAAATGGCATCTCAAAATATAAAAATAAAAAATCTTGTAAAAAAATTGCAGTGCCAGACCTCATATTTTGATAAACTATAAATTATTTCTCTCACACATCCCTGCCTTTCACACCTGTCCATACTTGCACTGCATGCAAACATGTGTAGAGTTGAGACAATTTTGTGTACTGTGTTAAGGGCACAGACTTGTATGTTGCTCAGACATCAATATTCTCACCTTCGCCACTCTGAGGACAGTTTACTTCAATCCTCTGAGCTTCTAAGTCCTAATATGTGAAAAGGGAACATTTAAACCTCCTTCTAGAGTTGAGAAGGAAGTTGGAAAATGTAAAGTACTGACCCTAGGGTCTGGCATATAATCAGGTTTGAGTAATGGGAGCTGCTACTTTATCATCATCTGTGCTATTATTCTATTACTTTTTTCTGGAGGAGTTAGTTTATTTGAGGGGATAGGTGTTAACATCAAGCTGTAACAAAGCAGCCATTCCAAAAGGAGAGACAGAAAAAAAGATCATATAAAACATCTTTTCTAAAGGAACCATCCCACATTGGAATCATCACTGCCAGATACAAGCTGAAGAACATGGACTCTCCACTCAGCCTGCCAAACTCTTGGGTTCCCAGCCAAGCTCAAACTCTTACTAGCTGTGGGGACAGAACAACTTACCAAACCTTTCTGTGCCTTGTTCATCTATAAAATAGGGTAATAATGGTATTTATCCTCTTGGTTCATGATGATTCAATGAGATGATATGAAAAGTGTCTAGCACACAGAAGGTGCTCAGCAAATGCTGTGAGTTTTGTTTTGTTGTTGTTATTGTTGTTGTGTTGTTGTCTGTTTTAGGTAGAAGAGGGTTCTCAGCCTCTTATTATCCAAAACTGTAGGACTATACACTATACAGGATATGTTCAGAATGCTTTAGGGATAGCTCCAATTTTTGCATTGAAAATTAATGTAGGCATTTATAGCTATGATCCATTTTAGAGGTTCTTAAAACAGAATCCAGACTATACAAGGACATGTTAATATTTGTGTAAAAGAAGGTTTTAAAAATGTATTTGATTTTATACTACTTTTTTTTTTTAAATCAAAAGAGAGCAAAAATGAACTATTGGGATTTTATCAAGATCAAAAGCTTTTGCACAGCAAAGGAAACAGTTAACAAAACCAAAAGACAACTGACAGAATGGGAGAAGATATTTGCAAACGACGTATCAGATAAAGGGCTAGTATCCAAAATCTATAAAGAACTTAGCAAACTCAACACCCAAAGAACAAATAATCCAATCAAGAAATGGGCAGAAGACATGAATAGACATTTCTGCAAAGAAGACATCCAGATGGCCAACAGACACATGAAAAAGTGCTCCATATCACTCGGCATCAGGGAAATACAAATCAAAACCACAATGAGATAACACCTCACACCAGTCGGAATGGCTAAAATTAACAAGTCAGGAAATGACAGATGCTGGCGAGGATGCGGAGAAAGGGGAACCCTCCTACACTGTTGGTGGGAATGCAAGCTGGTGCAACCACTCTGGAAAACAGCATGGAGGTTCCTCAAAATGTTGAAAATAGAACTACCCTATGACCCAGCAATTGCACTACTGGGTATTTACCCCAAAGATACAAACGTAGTGATCCGAAGGGGCACGTGCACACAAATGTTTATAGCAGCAATGTCTACAATAGCCAAACTATGGAAAGAACCTATATGTCCATCAACAGACGAATGGATAAAGAAGATGTGGTATATATACACAATGGAATACTATGCAGCCATCAAAAGAAATGAAATCTTGCCATTTGCGACGACGTGGATGGAACTAGAGGGTATCATGCTTAGCGAAATAGGTCAATCGGAGAAAGACAACTATCATATGATCTCTCTGATATGAGGGAGAGGAGATGCAACATGGGGGTGTTAAGGGGGTAGGAGAAGAGTAAATGAAACCAGATGGGATTGGGAGGGAGACAAACCATAAGTGACTCTTAATCTCACAAAACAAACTGAGGGTTGATGGGGGGAGGGGGGTTGGGGGGGTGGGGTTATGGACATTAGGGAGGGTATGTGCTATGGTGAGTGCTGTGAAATGTGTAAACCTGGCAATTCATAGACCTGTACCCCTGGGGATAAAAATATATTATATGTTTATAAAAAATAAAATTAAAAAAAAAAAGAGAGTAATTTCTAAAATGCATTTATCCTCAAAGCCCCAAATAAATACATGCAAGCCTGAATGACAATATGGGTAAAAGAATGTATATCTTTTCTCATGCATGAAAAATATACATTTGTACAAAGGTAATTAAAATCTGCCTATCAATACAGGACAACTAAATAAACTTCTTTAAGAAATATATTCCCGATGGATTTATGCACCCTTTTGCTTCAATATAATTTTATAACATTTAGTTTACAAAAAATTGACTAAAAAGATATTTAGTACATTGCTTTGCAATGCAACATTTAATTTTATAGCATGGATAATGCATTTCTTTTTAGAAATGTATCAGTTTCCTGATAGCATCAATAAGCTGCTTCAGAGTTGTTAAACACTATGTGAGAAATGAGTAAAGCTACAGATCTTGTTACTGAAACACACACAATGATTTTCACCTCATAAAGCCACTACATGGGTTACTTACCCAGTGCCTGGAGCCCATATACTGAAGTTGAAAAGGAAAGCTTAGTCAACTTGAACGACAGATTGTATACAAATTAATCCTTTCAATGTATTCTCAGCACCCATTAGAAACAGATGAAATTGCCTCCCAGGCACCCTATGCTCTGTGGATTCTGACCCTGTTCCATAGTCAGCCTCCTGCCCCCTGCACTCCAACATGCAAAGTTCTTCCTGCATCTGAACCCACACAGAGGCTAGAACACCATTCTCTGCTTGGCCACCACCCTTCCAAACCACCATCTTGTTAAATCCCTATAAAATGCCATCAACCCTATCAGAAGATCAAAAGGAACATGAGCTAATAACCACTTTTAGTTAAACCTATGATTAATTTCCCCCATGAAAGCCTTTCTTGACCCAGAAACTAGGTCAAATTTATGAGTCATAAGCTCTTCTGGCACCTTGCATTACTTCACAGCATGTATCACGAGTGTCATTAATTATCTGATTTAATCTATGCCTTCCCAATAGACTATAAAGACCAGGAGGACAGGAACCAAATTTGTTTCTGCTTTTGCTTTGGATCCACTGCCTATGATAACGCCTGACACACAGTAGCCACTCAATGAATATTTGCTCAGTTTATATTATACATTTTATATAATATGTTTTATATATATGTATATATATATATATATATATATATATACATATGTATATATTATTATAACTCTAAATGTCAAAGTATTTTTGTAATTATCAGCCCATCTCAACACACTAATTCACAGGGTGAGTGAACCTAAATATTAGTCATTATGATGAGTGTAAAAGAAAATGTACACATTTAAGAGCCAGGTAGATCTAGTATCAAATATCACCCCTGTAACTTGTTTCTTTTATGTACCTTGAATAAGTAAATAGTTCCTCAGGACCTCATTTTTCTTATCTATTTAGATTTTGTTAGGATTTTACTTTTTTTATTATTTTTTTGCAAAAGCATTTTCTTTCTTTTTTTAAATTTACATATAATGTATTATTTGCCCCAGGGGTACAGGTCTGTGAATCATTGGTCTTACACAATTCACACCACTCACCATAGCACATACCCTCCCCAATGTCCACCACCCAACTACCCCAACCAACCCCCTCTCCTCCAGCAACCCTCAGTTTGTTTCCTGAGATTTAGAGTCTGTTATGGTGGTTTGTCTCCCTCCTGATCCCATCTTGTTTCATCATCCCTCCCTTCCCCTATGACCCCCCGACCCCGTCCTGCCTCTCAAATTCTTCACATCAGGGAGATCACATGATAATTGTCTTTCTCTGACTGACTTATTTCGCTCAGCATAATACCCTCTAGTTCCATCCACATCATTGCAAATGGCAAGACTTGGGGTTTTTTGATGGCTGCATAGTATTACATTGTGTGTGTGTGTGTGTGTGTGTGTGTGTGTGTGTGTGTGTATCACATCTTCTTCATCCATTCAGTTAAGATTTTATTTTTAAGTAATCTTTACACTCCACATGAGGCTTAAACTTATAACCCCAAGGACTAAGCGTAGCATGCTCTACTGACTGAACCAGGCTAGCACCTCTATGAAATTAGGCTTAATATCAATTTTTCTCTCTCAGTTCTTGTGAAGTTCTTTTCATTTAATGCATATAAGGCACTTAGTATAGCCCCTTATATATTATAAACATTAAGTAGAAATGACTTTATATTAACAGAAAGGAATTATAGCTCCTACCTTTAACCTGTCTAAAACTGTCATTAAGATCATGAGCAACATGAGAATAGTGGCTGGAATGAGGAGAAAGTTGGTCTCCATCATGAAAGACTAAAAAATGATTTAAATTTTCTAAAAATTCCCATCCACTCATTCATTTGGGAACACCTAAAGATGAACTCTACTTGACGAAATATTTGTATTCAGATCAGTTCTTTTCACTGAGGTAGAACTTGAATAATGGAGAACAGGAAGATCAGACATTTTAAAAGTCATTGTAAGGAATGACAGAAAGTGTCACTCCTTCAAGAGTGTTTTTATTTGTACTTAGGGGGCAGTATAGGATGATGAGGTAGAAAGCTTTGGAGATGGATCTGGAATCGAAGAAGGTCATACCCACAGCTTATTGGGTCACCTTGACAATATTACCACAAGTTTCTGGGTTCAGCTGATTCTTCAAAGAAATAAGGATAATACACTTGTCTCCAAGGAACTGAGGTAAAACTGAAATAAAACTATATGCTAAGTGTCCAACATGGTGTGTGGTACACAACAATGTTCTAGAAAATGGCAGCCACCTGGGCCTACCCGAAAGTAAACTCTACCTCAAACTTTGCTCTTTTCAAGGCATTTTGAAGTCTGCTTGCTCCCAAACTCTTTTCCTTTTAATGAAATTCCTATAATATGATATTAGCCCCATGGGATGATCAAAAAGAACATGTCTGACATACAGTACAAAAGCGGTTCAAGAAGGAAATTAAACCATTTACTGTGTGTTTAATTAGAAATAATGTCAGCAGCTCATGATTCTGTCACAAGATAATGTCTTAAGAAAATCATTTCCTGGGGCACCTGGGTGGCTCAGTGGGTTAAGCCTCTGCCTTCAGCTCATGTCATGATCTCAGGGTCCTGGGATCGAGCCCCATATCGGGCTTCCTGCCCAGTGGGGAGCCTGCTTTCCCCCTCTCTCTGTCCGCCTCTCTTCCTAATTGTAATCCCTCCTGCTGTCAAATAAATAAATTAAAAAAAAAAAAAAAGAAAATCATTTCCTGGGGCACCTGGGTGGCTCAGTGGGTTAAAGCCTCTGCCTTCGGCTCAGGTCATGATCCCAGGATCCTGGGATGAGCCCTACATTGGGCTCTCTGCTCGGCGGGGAGCCTGCTTCCCACCCCGCCGCCTCTCTCTGCCTGCTTGTGATCTGTCGAATAAATAAATGAAATCTTTAAAAAAAAGAAAAAAAGAAAAATCATTTCCCACTGCTAGATAAACTTCAAAGTAAAGCTGATGGACTGGTAGTAAGTTGAGGAGGAGGGAAAGAAAACGAAAATAGAATTTTAGAGGGATGACAGAAAAAAATAAGATCTTGATGTTCCCTTCAAAAATGGCTTTCTTCCTGGGCACCTGGGTGGCTCAACTGGTTAAGCCTTTGACTCTTGATTTCGGCTGAAGTCACGATCTCAGTGTTCTGAGATTGAGCTCTGAGTCAGGCTCTCTGCTGGGCTCAGAGCCTACTCAATATTCTCTCTCTTCCTCCCCTTCTTCTTGCTCCCTCTCTCAAGAAGTTTTCTTCTGCAGCGCCTGGGTGGCTCATTCCTTAAGCATTTGCCTTCAGCTCAGGTCATGATCCCAGGGTCCTGAGATCAAGCCCCACATCGAACTCCCTGCTCTGCAAGAAGCCTGCTTCGCCCTCTCCCACTCCCCCTGCTTGTGTTCCCTCTCTTGCTGTGTCTCTCTGTCAAATAAACAAATAAAACTGTTTTAAAAAAAATAAAAAACTTTCTTCCCAAAATGAATGAATAAAATCTTAAAAAAAACAAAACAAAACAAAAAAAAACCCTTTCTTCCCAGAAGACATAGTAATCTTGGAAATGGAATCATATCTTTATGATAAGAGACTAAAACATTTATTGATTATTCCTTCTAGAGATAGTTCATGCTGCTCTCTTCACAGTTCTATACCTATACACTCTTTAGACAAATTTCTTCAGAAGCTGCCAAGGAAATGCAGTGTTTTACAGCCTGCAGTCCTTCTGATGACCTACTATCAGCCTTCTCCAAGGGAGCGCTTAGGGAGGCTCAACTTGCCCTCATTCTCAGCAGCGTGCTTTCCTAGTGTGTTAGGTCAGGAAATAGATTTTCAAATCTGGTTGGTTTCCTTTAATGCAGGTGCTATATTCGTCAACACCATTACCTTCCTTTAATAACTCCATACACCATGATACTCTCTAACCTCTTTTACCTGTATTACCTACTTAAGCTTGACAACCATCTCATGAGATGTTTAGTGTTTTATCCCTTTTTTTAATGGATGAAGATACTAAGACTTGAGTAGTTGAGTCACTTTCTCAATGTCTCTCAGTGGAAAGTGAAAAGGCCAAGGTTCCAACTTAGAGCTGTTGGATTCTCTATGACCCAGGCTATTTCCTACATATGCTTAATAGTGCTTCATGTTTGGTTTCACATAAACTTTTTGTTTAGCTTGCTTCAATCTATGGCATACAACTCTGAGTCCTTCTGAGGTAAAATAAGAATAGATAACTGTAATCACTTAATAAATAAAATGTAATAATACAAGGTTTACTGTTTCCATCACTCACCAAATAAAATGTAATCTTGGGTGCAACTTGTTATCTGAGTCATCCAGGCTGTTGAACCATAGTTTAACCTGCTTCTTCAAAAGCAGAGATTCTGGGGCACTGAGGCGGCTCAGTCATTAAGCGTCTGCCTTCAGCTCAAGTCATGATCCCAGGGTCCTGCGATCAAGTCCTGCATTGGGCTCCTTGCTCAGCGGGGAGCCTGCTTCTCCCTCTCCCACTTCCTCTGCTTGTGTTCCCTCTCTCACTGTCTGTCAAATAAATAAAATCTTTAAAAAAAAAAAAAGCAGAGGTTCTGATGGACCACTCTACTGAAAGAATATAGAAAGCATTTGGTTTTTCATTTGGAATTAAAGCCAGGGAGATGTGTCCCTACACTTTATCATGGTACAGATTATAGAACCAGTGTTTCTACCCTAAGCTGGGTTTTAAGGGATATGATTATTAGATCTGTCATTATTGCTGTTGGATATTCAGGACAGAGAACCAGAAAGAAACTGTGCCTGGCTGAGGTAAAAACAATTATACCTTTATTGTGAGTGTTATCTGAATTGAGTTTTGTCTTATGACCACACATGTGTGTGTGAATATATGTATGTGTTTGGGGTTAGCTGCACATCATGGGTTAAATGACTGAAATATTTTCATCCATAGAAGATAGGTATAATCCTATTAAAGCTACATGGGTACTAGCATCGTTTAAATTTTAATTACTCAAAGAGCTGTCAATGTTGACAGCCATGACACCTGCCAGGAGAAAATGATATGTTCAGATGCAGGGTCACCAAGCCCAATTCCAGCAGAGCAACAGTACAGTCAGGGTGTCTATTTTTAGAGCAACTATTTTTAAATCAAAGAACACTTAAATAAACCAAATAACTAAATAGAAAATCAGAAGAAAAAGTGCACTGTTAACCTAACACCCTAATTCTTCACAGAACCAATCTGTGGTGAAACAATCTAATTTTCATTCGTGGAATGGAACAAGATCAGAGAACTCAGACAGGTTTTACACCTGCTGACCTTGACTCCTAGTGCCCCTAAATGTTATTAGGTCTCAGGGGTAAGGGGGCAAAGTTAGGAGATATCACTGCTAATAAGAAAATTTCCACACTCAGGTAAAAATAAAATGGTTCCTTTCTTTCACCTCAAGCGTAGTCACCTTGCACTCATTATTTCAAATAGTTTCCTATAATCTCCTCATCTCTAGATCTGGCATGAATCCAACTGCAGAAGACAACCTATGAAAAATGAGGGAACGCTCTTCCTCATTTATTAAATTAAGTCGATGAGACTTTTCATCTGGTGAAGGGTCACTGAAAGGAGAGAACCCAGGCTGTTAATTTCAAGGGGAAGATTGCTCTCAGAACACCCCATGAGAAGGAAGATAAAAACACTGACATACTGCAATTAGTGCAGAGGCTCCCCCGTACGTGGAGAAACACCACATTTCCTGAACTTTCCATCGTCATTATACTTTGGAAAAAATCAAAAGGGAGATGCCTGTGAACTCACAGGCAAGTCAGGAACTAGGTTATGCTTTGATTTTCGGCTCCACTTCCTAACATGATGTATTGGGTCCACCTTTATCCCACCAGATGTTTCACTTAATTGATCAACCCGTACAAATGAAATGTCCCATCATGTCAGAAGATTGACCAACTGTTCCAATGAATTGATTAATTATTCCAGTAGCATGACCATTTAGCTGGACTGAAAGACCTGGCTTTTGCATATGCAGAATTCTGAGTGTGAGATCCCAATCAAAAACACTAGACTCCAACAGACAAAAAGTCCAAGGGCCTAAGCAGGCATTTCAGAGAAGAGGAAACAATTACATATAAACTTTATAAAATTTATTTTAAAATTTAAGAAAAAAATTTATTAAAAAATCTTTATCAAAACTATAAAATTACAAATAAACATAATCTCAACCTCATCAGCAATTAAAAACAATAAAAGACAAAGCATTAACAAATCCCAATTTTCACTAATCAAGTTAACAGACAGGCTGATGAGAAAATAATTCATATCCTTTGTCCCAGTAATTCCACTGAGTATGGTCTCTTCTGAGAACAATCCTTAATATGGAAAACAGAATGGGCACTAAGAAATTGATTGCATTAGTTAGGATTATGAAAATTTAAAAGCTGAAACATGCAAAAGTTCATAAAAGGCTAAGAAGACTATTGTAAATGTTCATAATAGAAAAATACACAGCTATTTTCTTAAAATGTTTATGAAATATTTATAATAAACTGGTATATACACAAAATCTATATTGTCTCAACTATGCAGGGATACGTTTGGTAGCTTCTGTTCCCCGCATAGCTTTGCAACATAAGTCTTTGGCCCTGCTATTTATCATGTTCTTTTCATATCTTCTGGAAGCGTCCTTTTGATAAACACATTGCTGCATTTTACGTGCTAGAATGGCAATTATGATTAATTTGGATGCATTTATGCTTGTCACCCATCAGGCATCAAATGATTCTCTAAGTACCCCTAGAATCCATGTGCTTCTCAAGTCGTTTACAGTGTAACAATTCTTTAAATAGCAAATTTTTACTGCTAAATTAAATTTAAAATTCAATTACCATAAATAAGGAATAACACATCTGCAGCTGCACATTTTTCTCACTGAGCTCAGAGTACAACACCATTTCTTATTTTCGTGATGGCTGTTGTCATTTCCCAGGAAAGGCTGACCATACATTTGAGCAGAAAGTTAAATGTTACTTGCAAATTCAGTATTAAGCCTCAAGGGTTGTCTCTTGGAAACAACCACCACACCCCTGGGATTTTGACCCAGGTGATCAAAACTGACTATCAGCAAACAAATAAAATCTGAACTGTTGTTTGTGACACTGAAGACCCTCACTACAGGGTAACCTACCCACAGTCTGGTCTCCTTCCCTCATTGCTTCCTCACATAAAAGAAAACAACTTAAAAGACCAAGATGCCCAATGTCTTATTGTCCTTTCTTACTCCATATTCCTCATTGTGGAATGCCTCATCCTCTCTCCCATAACAATATTCCTTAGTAAGTACACCATATATTTCTTGGGGCTTCCCATGTGCCAGCAAGTCTTAAAGTCTCTTGGGATATATCTTTATGCAAAATAAACAAAGATCCCTGCCCTTACGGGCATTTGCATCCTAGAGCAGGGGAGATAGACAATAAAGAATGACTGAGTAGATGATATAGATTATCAGAAGGGGGTAAGCACTAATTAAAAAAGAAAGAGGGGCACCTGGGTAACAGTGGTTTGAAGCCTCTGCCTTCCGCTCAGGTCATGATCCCAGGGTCCTCAAGCCCCACATTGGGCTCCCTGCTCAGCGGGGAGCCTGCTTCCTCCTCTCTCTGCCTGCCTCTCTGTCTACTTGTGATCTCTGTCTGTCAAATAAATAAATAAAATCTTTAAAAAAAAGAACGGTACAGGAGATAGATACAATGTAAATGTAATTGTAATGTAAATGTCAATGTAAAGAAAATGTAGGCTCTAAATTAGCACAGAAATATGGGCTGCAAATGTCTGTGCTTTATAGAAAAGAGGTAATTTTTTTTTCCAGGCAAAGGAAGCTGGTTTGTCCAAGATCACACAGCTAGTGAGTTCAGTCGGCAGGATTAGATCTCAGCTCTCCTAGAGGCTCTGCCAATGCTCTCTCCCCATTGCTACTTCTGTGTTACATGGAGGTGAAGGGAATGGACTTGGGAATCAAAAGGACCAGGGTTCAAGCCCTGGCTCTGTCCCCTGGACAAGTTACATAACTCTTGCGCAAAAAAAAATGATTCTATCTAGAAAATGAAGATAATTACAGTATCTACAATCACAAACATGTACAAAGATAAAAGGAAATGATACACAGAAGGCATTTAAACACAATGTCTGAAGTATCAGCACATGTTGAATGGTATTGCAGCTTTGTTTTTAAATGTCATTTGACTGCCAAACATCTATACTACACTATAACAATGAACAGTAGGTCCTAGCTGCCACATTAACATTAAATGAACATCTATTATATGCAAGTTTTTGTTGCTCAGACATCTGTCATATACATGATGAGCACACTGGGACTTTTCATGCCAGTGGCTAGTCTACGGGTTTTCATATATATACATACATATGTATGTATGTGTGTGTGTATATATATATATATATATATATATATATATATGTATGTATATATATGTATATATATGTATATGTATATATTTATAGAAAGCAGACTCCTGGAAGGTTTCACTGGAAAAAAAATCAATACTCTTCAGTGACCTAAACCAGTCAGAGATCAAACAAAGCTGGAGGTCATGGTGGCAGATGAAATTCTCCTTCTTCAAACACTGAATTGACCGGAAATTAGGTCACCTATGAGAAACATTGACTTTTCACAATGCTCTCTAGTTTTCTGGAAGAATAAATGCTTCAATTTCCTCCATAATATAGAAAATTAGAGCAAGCCAGAGAACAGTATCCACTTTATAGGAAGAACATCTTTCTGAAATTTGTCCAAGCCTTCAAGAAGGGCAATTGGGTATGTATCTTGAAGTGTATTTTCCATCCACAAACACACATTTGTTTTTTTTTTCAGGTACTCATCTGGCAGTGTAATATTTTCTTCTAGACCTGAAGCACCTTGACGGCAGGACCCATGTCTTATCTAGTTCTTCCTTTTCCACAGTTCCCAGCACAGCGCTCCACTCACACCAGGAACGCAACTGATGTCTAGTCAACACAGGAGTCAACATGGGTCAGATGCCCTAGCTTCTCCTTAGTTGCCTAGGAGAGTGCTGATATACCACAAAGAAAGGAAACAGTGCTAAACATTTCCGTATAAAGGCAGAAGCCATAGTGGAGATGTCGCATAAGGGAGAACAGAGACACGCCAGCCAATTAGCACCAATTGGCAACCATGGGAATGAGGTTATCTTGGATGTTCCAGACTCTGATGAGCTCCAATTGGACTGTAGCCTCATGCATGATCCCAGCCAAAACCACAGGGAACAGAACCACTCACTGAGCCCCGATGACCCTCAAATCATAAAAAATAATGAATCATTGTTTAAAGCCAGAACACTCTGGGCTGGTTCAATGTATAATAATAGATAACTGAAATATAAGTGAAAAGGTCACATGCTTAAGGCCAGGAAAAACATGGGTCCTAGACCCTCCCTCTCTGCCACCTGCCAGTTCTGAGACCTTTGGGTCTGATGCAGACCCTTTTAGTATTCCAATTTCTTCATCTCTGCTGTAGAAAGAAACCTACCTCACAGAACTGTGAGAATTAAATAAAATAATGCCACAGGTAGCAAGTTAACTGCCACTGTGAGGATTACTAAGGCAATAGAAATAATATGGACTTCATTTCTTTGTGGTGTTCTTGATGTAAATCTCATTTGGTAGTCCAAGCCAAGCTATTACATCACTACTTCTCATCTTCTCCTCAGTCTCTACCACATTCCCATATCAAGTGTTAGAACAGTAAATGGAAAAGCTTCTATTTTGGACTAGCCTCCTGACTGCCCTCTTGGCCTCCACTTTTGTCCCCTCACTACTGTCCCTCATCTATTCTGCAGCCAAAGTGACCTATCCAAAGTCCTAAAACATTTCCCATCCCTCCCCAGCTTTAAATCTACCGATGGCCTAGCACTGAAACTCGAATCAATCCCAGAGCCCTTCTTCTGGCCCAGAGTCCTACATGGACTTGTCACCGTATTAGTATCTCACGGCACGGCCTTCCTATCCCCTCTGCAATGTCCTCACCAGCTAGACCAGTCATCTTCAAGCACCCCAAGCTCGCCATGACTTGGGGCCCTGCCTCCATCATTCCATCTACTTGGACGAAATATCTGCAGGCCTCCCCGGCACTATCCGGCCTCCCCGGCACTATCCGGAAGCCTACTCAGATACCAAGTCCGAGAAACTTTCCCTATCAGCTAAAGCAACGCCCACCCACAGTTTTTCTACCACTAGCTGTTTTCAGTCACAACATCTGCATTTTGTTCTGTTGTCCTTTCTTCGTAGCTCTCAGAACTTGATAGAATATTCATTATTTGTGTGTTTGGATGCTCACTGTCTGTCTTCCCTCGTGGAAAACAAATGTCACATGAGAACTGGGCTTCTGTCTTGTTCATTACTTGAGTCCCTTTGCCTACAGCAAAGGCGCACAAATTACAGCCCACAGGCTTGTTTTTTGTTTGTCTGTTTGTTTATGGCACGTGAGCAAACAATGGCTTTTACAATTTTTCATGATTGGATAAAGGCAAAAGAAAAAGAGTATTAAGTAACATGTGAAACTTATGTCTAATTTAAATTACAGTCAGTGTCCATAAATAACATTTTCTTAGAACACAGCCATGTTTATTCTGTCTGTGCCTTCCATTGCTTTAAAATGGCAGAACTCAAGAGCTACCAGGGAGGCCAGCCAGCCCACACAGCCTAACGTATGTACTACTGGACTGTACACACACACATACTCAAATCTCACCATGGCCTCATGTCTGACTAATCTATATGGTCCTAAGGAATTTTTTTTTAAAGACTTTATCCATTTATTTGTCAGAGAGAGAGAGAGAGAGAGAGCGTACACAAGCAGGCAGAGAGGCGGGCAGAGGCAGAGAGAGAAGCAGGAGCAAGGAGCCCAATGTGGGACTCGAACCCCGGACCCTAGGATCATGACCCAAGCTGAAGGCAGACGCCCAACCAGCTGAGCCACCCAGGAGTCCCAGGAATTTTTTTTTTTTTTTAAACAGGAAAAGATATCCAACGGGAATATTTCCCAGGATCCGGGTAACATCGGACCTAGAATACTTGTCCCCATGAAAAGCCAGGTAGGTACAAGTTTCTGACAAGACCCTTGGAAATCTTCCAGATTCTTTACTCCTTCTCCAAATGCATGGCATTTCTGTGAGGAGCAGAATGCAACGTCTGCATTCTCATCAAGTGTTCTAATTGATCCGCACACAATGAAAAGCTAAATGAACGGGAATGGAAATGTTTGGAAAAATTAAACACAGATTTCTTAATAAAGCTGAAAATAGCTTAATAAAGCTGAAAATAGGCTCCTGGCATCCCAAGGCGTGTTTATTTCTGTTTAAATAGATGACTTCCCATAGACTGTTATCAGCTCAGTGGGGATCCTAAGAGAAGCACTTTCCTCCTCCTGTGCATTTAAAGCTCTTTTCAGATGAAATTCAGCCAGAGACTATAAAAAGCATCTGTCAGTCTGGATGAAAACAATAACCATGGTCAAGTAATGCTAATACTCTTAGCTGCTCATTTCTTGAGTGCTCTAAACAGAAACCAGTCTCCTAGAAGAAGATGGAGAGGTTGACAGACCTTTTTGCAGACAGGTGGCTTCTTGGAAGAGGATGATGAAAGTATCAGGCAGATGAGTGACAGGGTCACTCTCATTAGGAAAGTAGCTGTCGCTGTAGTGTGCTTACTGACTTAAATCCAGCAGCCTGGTGAATGTTTTGGCCATGGGCAAGTGTGGATGGCACATGTCCTACTACCACCACGGATGAGTGGTGATTGGAACTATGACAGACCCCAGCCAGAGTCTGGGGCAATCAGGGGAAATAGGGAGTGCCAGTGGCAGCAGAATGAGGGATGACAGAGAAGGTCCTAAATAAGACCCCAAATGAAAGCCAAGCCCTATTCCAGAGTGAGTAAGAGATCAAGATTGTATCAGAGCAGGGGGTTCAGTCTGGAACTCAGCATCACTGAAGAGAAGACGATCTGTTTCTAGAGATCAACTTTACTATCCAGGAAACATCTGAGAGGAGATGGAGGAATCAAGAAGTGTGCCAGAAAGAAGAGAATGATGAAACATCCTCACTGAGTGACTGATAGAAACACAAGAGAAAGGCTCTGAAGAGGCAGTAATGGGGCTGTGAAGTAGCTTAATAACAAACGTTCCTAATCACAAGAATTAGAACCAACTGTGATGAAGGAGCTAATAAGGTGAATTAATCAATGTAAAAGGGTTTATCCTTCCAAAAAAAAAAAAATCACATCCGAGAAAAATCAGATATTCATCTTAAACGTTGAAAATCCCACCTTATAGATAATCAGGGCAAGTTTTTGTAGGTAAAATGAATTCAATGATAATTATATACAAAATAAGAAATGATGGGGGAGGACGCCTGGGTAAAGCATCTGCCTTCAGCTCAAGGTCATGGTCCCAGGTGCTGGCATCGAGTCCCACATCGGGCTCCTTGGTCAGAGAGGAATCTGCTTCTCCCTCTGCCTGCCACTCCCACTCTCTGTCAAATAAATAAACAAAATCTTAAAAAAAAAAAAAAAGAAAGAAAGAAAAAAGAAATGATGGGGAAAAGTACATTTTTAAATATCAGGTAATGGGCAGGTGATGGCTTATGACAGCAGCTCTAGAAGCTGTGTCTCTATGCTTAACTGTGTGCCATCCTCCTCCTTTCTTCTTCCCTTCCCCTCCCTCCCACTCACTCCTGGAGGCACAACTTACTCCGAGGAGCTTTCTAACGTCCCCTCTTGTGTGTTCTCACTCACTCTGCTTATGCCACTACTACAATACTCACCACGCCCCATAATAACTCCCCAGTGATTACTGATTCTCAGCCCTCAAGAGGAAGGACCTAGATTCTCAAAGCCGCATCCTTAAAGGCTTGCACAGTGCCTGGCTCAAAGCAAGAACCCAGAGAAGGACAAAGGACATTGTGGAACAAAGGAATAAGAGAAAGAACAAATGAATGAAGTTACTAAGTCAACAAATGTCCTGCTGCTGGCAAGAATAAAATTGGGATCAAAATGACCTAATTCCATTACAGCATGAACACCCTACGTAGGATCAGTCCCAGAGATTTTCCTCACTGGAGAAAATGAGTTCTTTATAAATCAGGCTTTCTAACATCTTTTTCTGATGCTTGGCATAAAGTTGACTTTTGGCATCATCCCTTTCCACAGAAATCACATCTTTTATCAATTGGAAGATCAAAACTACATGAAGTATTTAGGTGCGCTCTAGCCACAGCCTTAAATAGGTAAACACCATTTCACTGGAAATTCCTTTACATTTCTTTCCACAATATACACAACCTCTGTAATGATCCAGAACTGGATAAATGTCTTCAAAATTCTCCTATTTACACAATTTATACATTCTGTGTTTCCATTTCATATCTTTATTTTAGCCATTCTTGTTTCAACAGCACATCACTTCTCTTCTAAGTTTTTGTCCCTGTCTGTCACTACCACGAAGAAGTTGAGTATTTATCAATACTTGTGTACCCGGAAATCTCTACTTCTTCCTTTGCTATTATAGATTTCTGCACAGTAACTTCAAAATCTCTTATTTTCTACAGAATGTTCCATTTAAGAGATAAGGTAAATGCCTGAATAGGAAGCAACCTCAAATAAAAGGAGAAAATGTCCTCTTTTATCAATTAAAAGATCTAAAAAAAGAAAAGAAAAAGAAAAATTTAAAAAGAAAGAAAGAAAGAAAGACGGGGCACCTGGGTGGCTCAGTGGGTTAAAGCCTCTGCCTTCGGCTCAGGTCATGATCTCAGGGTCCTGGGATCGAGCCCCACATGGGGCTCTCTGCTCAGCAGGCGGCCTGCTTCCCCCTCTCTCTCTGACTGCCTCTCTGCCTACCTGTGATCTCTGTCAAATAAATAAATAAAATCTTTAAAAAAAAAAAGAAAAATTTGTGCCTCAAAATTGAGTAACTTTGAGGATCATATTAAATAGACATCTCTATATAATGTTTGATTGATGAGTTCAGTCATTATGCATAGTTGTATCAAATACATTACTTAATACGCTACATGAAATAGATCAATTTAGAAATATTACTCTTTCTTTTCCCAATGCATTTAATCTCTTCCCATGCATTCTGACTTCAAGGTCTTCCCCAGAACACTCATTTTTCAAGTTCTCTAAAAGTTTTCCAAACCTATCATCATCCCATCTGTCTAAGTTGTTGGAGATAAAGCACCTTTTGAATCTATGTTTGATGCTTTCTTTGGAAATTTCAAGTGAAGTCATAAGAATTCAATTGAGTCGTGTTAGGACTTCTTGTTTTCCCATTTGTCTGACAGGCAAGTATCTGTGATCTCTACATGGTGACCAGAAACTGAACTATGTTATTAAGTGATTTTTAAAAGGCATATACATAATAATATTCAATACTTGCAATTTTGAGAACACACTCCCAGGAATGATGACTAATTTTGCTGTTGAGGGATTTTTTTTCTCCCTGTTTAAACATTATTCTCCAGATAAATTCTATAAAAATCCTAAACTGGCACAGCTCATGTCATTTCTTTTCCTCCTCCAAATAGCTTCTTATTGTTCAAAACAAAAGAACTGACAGGGGTGCCTGGGTGGCTCAGTGGGTTAAAGCCTCTGCCTTCGGCTCCGGCCATGATCTCAGGGTTCTGAGATCGAGCCCCACATCAGGCTCTCCGCTCAGTGGGGAGGCTGCTTCCCCCTCTCTCTCTGCCTGCCTCTCTGCCTACTTGTGATCTCTGTCAAATAAATAAATAAAATCTTAAAAAAAAAAAGAAACTGACAGAATACCTGGTAATATGAGAACATGGATAAGGACTCTAAGGCAATTCTCTTTTTCTGAGGCATAGAAAAAAGGGAAAATGCCTTGTCTTTGGACATATATGATATTCTCTCTCTCTCATTCATTTACATCTATTTTGCATGAAGTAGATTTGGCACTAAGTGTAGCAAACCAGATGTGAAAGCTGATTAGAGCTCGGTCTTGAGTCTTCCTCTGTAGATACCGCTTTTACACTCAGGCTATGTAGGTTTTAAGCATTTGCAATATTGGTAACAAGACTTTCCAATTTTTTTAATTGCTTTTGTAAAGAGCCATTTTTTTCTCCCATTTTAAATATATTTACTTTCTTTTTTCTTTATTTCTTGGAGCAGTCACAAATGCAATCTAGGTAGCTTCCTATATCAGTATAAGCAAATTCTTTTTAAAAAAATTTTTTTTGAAGATTTTATTTATTTATTTGACAGAGAGAGATCACAAGTAGGCAGAGAGGCAGGAAGAGAGAGAGGGGAAGCAGGCTCCCCGCCGAGCAGAGACCCCGATGTGGGACTTGATCCCAGGACCCTGAGATCATGACCTGAGCTGAAGGTGGAGGCTTAACCCACTGAGTCACCCAGGCGCCCCACAAATTCATTTTGATATAAAGAACACTTTAGCGCATTGAGTTCCCATGTTATTCAAATTATCAGGGAAACTCCAAGGACCAAGAGCCTTCCTCCAAAAATTGTCTAGTTCTGTAATCAGCTTCCTGCAGATATTTTTCATATTCTCAACTGAGCCTATGGTAATACTATCTTTTTTCTTCAACCTCTGTAATGATCCAGAACTGGATAAATGTCTTCAAAATTCTCCTATTTACACAATTTATACATTCTTTGTTTCCATTTCATATCTTTATTTTAGCCATTCTTATTTCAACAGCACATCACTTCTCTTCTAAGTTTTTGTCCCTGTCTGTCACTACCACGAAGAAGTTGAGTATTTATCAATTTTTGAAATGCCTCCTGGAGGCCCTTGAATACATTCCAGATGAGGGAACATGTGAGGGGGATTGAATGGACTAGTGGCAATCTAAACATTTCTTTAAGGAGACTGGTCTGATGTCAATATTAAAATGGAGGAATGAGGGGTGCCTGGGTGGCTCAGTGGTTAAAGCCTCTGCCTTCGGCTCAGGTCATGATGATCTCAGGGTCCCTGGGATCAAGCCCCACATCAGGCTCCCTGCTTGGCTTCCCCCACTCTCTCTCTGCCTGCCTCTCTGCCTAATTGTGATCTTTGTCTGTCAAATAAATAAATAAAATCTTAAAAAAAAATAAAATAAAATGGAGGAATGAAAGGAAAGAATGTGAAGGTGAAGAACTCAGTTTTTCCTCTTCTGTTTCTCTGTGGTTCAAACAGCTTATGGTAAAACAAAATATAAGAAAATGGAATTAATAAAGTAAAAAAAAAAAAAAAATTAAGTACCAGAATGAGAAGAGAACATTTCATGGACAAAAAATGCTCATGGCATTTTTTTTTTTTTTTGATGCTTCCTGGTAGCCAATATAGTGGGGAATCTCTCAATGGATTACATATCTCACATTACCTGGTAGAAGGACCCAAATTCATGGTGAAAATCAAGTTCTCCTGGTCCTCAGTTCTGAGAGGAATCTTCTCTGCTGACCTTTTAAACAGATTGTTTTTCTCCAAATTCAGAAACCTCCCCTCACAAGATTTTTCATCCCAGACATTGAGGAAAGCTAAAGTCAGAATTTTTTAAAAAAAGATTTTATTTATTTATTTGACAGAGAGAGATCACAAGTTGGCAGAGAGGCAGGCAGAGAGAGGAGAAGGAAGCAGGCTCCCCACTAAGCAAAGAGCCCAATGCAGGGCTCAGTCCCAGGACCCTGAGACCACGACCCAAGCCGAAGGCAGAGTCTTAAACCCACTGAGCCAACCAGGAGCCCTGAAGTCAGAATTTTTAAAGCATCCTTCTATAAAAGCAAGTGTATGTATGTAGATGGTGGGGGGGGCAGATATTATGGAGTGATGCAGTCTAGTTGTCCAACTTTATATTGACCTTCACTGACAACCTTTTTAATAACCCTTAAGAAAGGATACTGATGAGAGAACTATCATCTGGTCACACTACAGACTCATAAATAATGATGACTTATTTGAAGCCACTCAGTTTTGAAGTGATTTCTTACACAGCTACAGACATCTAAAGAAACCTTACTTAATTTTTATAATGATCTTATGAAGGAAAGTATCTACCCTTATTTTGCAGATGAGCAAACTGGAGATCAGAGAGGTTAAGCAACTTGCGCGGTGTCACAGAGCTCCTATGTGGAAGAGCTGGGATGAATGGCAGCTATGCCACCTGAACCATTTGTAGGGTCATTAACTACAATATAGCCATAATGAGGAGGAGTTAACTTAGAGAAAAATCAGACAATTTGTAGTTACTATTCTATTGTAGTTCTACTATTCATCAGGACTTTAAATGAAGCAGAGTAAACTGATAAAGTCTGAGATAAAATCATCTAATACATGTACAGAAATCTTCTCAGGAAACATAAGCAGCCTGCCAACCACCTGTTTTACTGCCTTGAGGCTAATGGTGTTCTTTAGAGAGGAGCAGACTTGTAAAGAAAGTTCACAGACTGAAGCCAGACAGCAGTATTTTGCAACAGAGTAGTTCTTCAGGTTCTCAACTCCTGCCTGTGAATTCAGGCCATTCTTTATATATATATATATTTTTTCCATCTTTTTACCTTCCTTCCCATCTTACTTCCATTAATATTGAGAGCTAGCAAAAAGAGCTGTCCCTGCACCAGATCCTGAGGTTACAGTTGTGGACAATTCCATCATTCCTGTAGCCGAGGAACACATCGGTAGTCCCTGCAGTTGATGGGAAGGAAAGCATGTGATGATACCCAGAGGGCTGCACACTAGGTAGGATATCCAGCGAGCTCTGGGAGAAGTGGGAGAGCTACTTCCCTCAATCTCAACAGGGAATGGAAAGAGAGTTAGCCAAGGAAGCTTCCCAAAGGTGGTACTGATTAAGTTTAGTCTTCTAAGGTGAAAAGGAGATCATCCCCTGAAGGGGAGAGGAACCAAGGCCATGGGCAAACGTCTGACCTAGAAAGGACATATGGCTGTTTAACAATGAACTCTGTCTGCACTCTCTTTGGAGTGCCACAGTCTGCTGTTACTATGGTGGAGAGAAGGGATGGAAATAGTGAACTTGGGGAAGGAAGCAGATCTCAGAACACGGGAGGTTTCCCACGCTATGTTCAGCTGACCTTCTCTTAAGGCCAAAGGAGAGCTGCTGAACG
This sequence comes from Lontra canadensis, assembly GCF_010015895.1. Lineage (NCBI taxonomy): Eukaryota > Metazoa > Chordata > Mammalia > Carnivora > Mustelidae > Lontra > Lontra canadensis. Next base: position 5,268,304 of record NW_022631068.1, on the reverse strand, counting down.
AGAGGCTTTAAGTAGGGAAGTGACATGATCTTATTTTCCTTTCAGAAAGAACTTACTGAGGGCATTGCAGAAAACAGATTTAAGGGAGCTAAACTATAGGCAGGACACAAGTTAGAAATAACAGAAATTGTTAAGTTACCAATAATGAAAAAGTCTAATGAGAAAGGAGGGGTCAGAGAGTTAAGAAGAGAGGTAACTGGATTCAAGAAATAAAAAAGGAGACGGATGCCTGGGTGGCTCAGTGGGCTAAGGCCTCTGCCTTCGGCTCAGGTCATGATCCCCGGGTCTGGGATCGAACCCCACATCGGACTCTCTGCTCAGCAGGGAGCCTCTTTCCTCCTCTCTCTCTGCCTGCCTCTCTGCCTACTTGTGATCTCTGTCTGTCAAATAAATAAATAAAATCTTTAAAAAAAAAAAGGAAATAAAAAAGGAGAGAAATAAGGGGACTTCGTGGACAAGGAGATATGATTCACTCCCCTTGCTGAATGTGAGTTACAAACCCGTAATATAAATTAAGCAACTTATCCAGTAAGTTCCAAAGACAGTATTAATTTAATTTGCTCAATTCTCCTCAGAATTATCTTTTAGAGTGGTAAAAAAGGGATAATAATTAATAATCTCTAAACACAGCAAGCACTTATCATGTGACAGAGCTATCAGCTCTGTATTTTCTCCCTCAGTCTTCCAATGACCCTATGAGGTAGGCACAATGATTATCTCACTTTAAGAAATATAAGGCAGTACATGCCAGGTCCTTCATTTTTTGGGTGATTCAGTAAACAAAGATTGTTTATTTTGTCTGTATCAGTCACTACATTAGGGGCTATAGAGGACAAGGGAATAGATTACACGGCATTTGCCCTAGAAATTCTCACAGCTGGGATGCCTGGGTGGCTCAGTCAGTTAAGCATATGCCTTCTGCTCAGGTCGTGATCCCAGGATCCTGGGATCAAGTCCCACATCAGGGTCCTTGCTCAGTGGGGTGCCAGCTTCTCCCTCTGCTTGCCACTCCCTCTGCTTGTGTGTACGTTCTGACAAATGAATAAATAAAATCTTTAAAAAAAAAGATTTGTGGTGCCTGGGTGGCTCAGTTGGTTAAGCATCTGCCTTCAGCTCAGGTCATGATCTCAGGGTCCTGGGATCGAGCCCCGCATTGGGCTCCCTGGTTATCGGGAAGCCTGCTTCTTCCTCTCCCACTGTTTGTGTTCCCTCTCTCGCTGTACCTCTCTCCGTCAAATAAATAGAATCTTTTAAAAATTAATTAATTAAAATTAAAATTAAAAAAAGATTAAAAAGTTCATAGCTAAGTGGGACAAATCTAATACTGATAAATGGAAAATTCCACTTTAATGTGTGCCATCAGAGCAGTCTGGATGAACTGTGGGATGACTCTGGAGACAACCACCTTTAACCATAAAGAGAAACTGTAGCTCAAACATACCTATTGGCATAAATACTCATTGTCAAATAGAAGCCAGTGGCCAGGTTACCAGTCTGTATGGGGCTGGTTGCACCATGTATAAATTCCCCTAGTTATGGGAGAAAGAGGTACAGAGTGGGTAGTGTCTATTCAGGTAGTATGGGGTTGTGCACCCGTGGAGGTGGGAGGACTGCAAGCCAAAATTCACCCATTGCTCTACTCATCAAACCATGCCTCTGGTGCAGCTCTAGATCTGCCCAGAGCAGGGCACCATATGGGGCAGTGGCAGCCCTGGCCAACAATACATCCAATGTCCACTAAGAGAATATCGTGAATATTTTATAACTAACTTCTCCCTGTTGGCCTTGTTCTTAAAGACAGACTTCTAGATGGGTAAATAGTCACTTCCTGCTCAAACTAAATCCCCTCAAACCCTGGCCCTGACTTGATATATAAGGAGCATAAGATGATAACGTAGTATGAAAAGGCAGAGACTTCTGGAAACCATAAGGAATTTTTCAAGTCTAAAAGTCCATTGTCTTTAACTTGTGGTTCATGAACCACAGCAGGATGAACATTAAAGCTGAGACACAAAAGTTTCCAAAATAGTTTAAGGATTCACTGTTTTTCCTCCACCTCACTTTTATTTGCAGTCCATTCCTGCAGATGAAACCACTGAAAGTTTTCATAAAACCACTGTATTTATTTCCAACTTGGGTAATAACAATGTCTGAGCCCTAATCAAATTATCATTACTGTTTGTGTATTTCCCAACTATGATCTTAAAAATACTGTAAATAAAATATATTCTGATGACAATAAGTGACAGTAAACATTTCATTTTCTTTTCACTTTTCAATTTTTTCATTTCATGTCACTTTTCATTTACTTATGTATACACTTTCCTTAAAAAGGAGATTGAAAGAAAGCAAACGATCCCGAACTGTGAAGCATTGAATATGGAGTTTATAACCCAAAATTACATTTGTACAGCAAAGAACCAGGGGTCCTGTACCTGTTAATTGGGGATTTGAACTCTAGATTCTTGAGGCCAACTGGAAGGAATTCAAGAATGCAGGAGAGCTGCAGTGTTCAGGGATGTCCACATGTAAAAAATGATACCACTGAAAATTCCTTCGAAATATGAACACAACCATGGAAAAAGATGAGATACTTAGCAGGGAGTGGAAGCATTCTGTACTAGCTCAGCTTTATGGTACCTTATTTATTATTAAGGTTACAATGTATATTTTGTAAGCAAATTTTATTGCACTAATTAACTCATTAACAACCTCTAGAGAGAAGCCAGATTTCTCTGCAGGATGATTTGCTGAATTTTAATGACCCAGATAAAAAGAAAAATCAGTGTTCCAGGTTCTGAGAAAGCCCCAGGATTCTACAAACAGCTCTGATTTATTCAGTGTATCGTGACATCGAGAAGTGTGAACTATGGATTAAAATAGAGAAGAATTCCTCAGTACATATATAACACAATAGATTCGGCTAATTTAAACAAGCAATGTTTATGGCATTCATGACATTTTCATCTCATAGAATGAATCAGATTTACTTCTCCTGTCTCTTCTGAGTTGGACCAGGAGCAGGAACTAGTTTATTCCAGAGTCTACATTATCCGAGCTGGCTGGAGTGCCGAAGTGAGAAGAGGAAGGTAAAGAGTGGGAGAGACTTGGGGAATAGCCCAGCCTCCAAGGCACTGACCATTTAACTGACAGTACTAATGTGGTTTATTATATCTTGAATGATGTCCATTGTGGTACTCTGGCCTCCAATGTCCGGAGTGTGGATGTTTCTGTTCTCCAAGGATGCCAAGACTGCAGTGCGAATGGAGGTGGCATAGGAGTGGAGCTTGAGGTAATCCAGCATAATACAGCTTGCCAGCAGCATGGCAGTTGGGTTGGCCATATTCTTATTGGCTAAATTTCTGCCCGACTGCCTTGACGCTATTTCAAACACCGCGCACACATGTCCATAGTTGGCACCGGGCACAAGGCCTGCTCCCCCAACCAACCCTGTGCAGACATTGTTGACAATGTTGCCATAAAGATTGGGCATCACCATGACATCAAACTGCTGGGGCCGGGATACCAACTGCGTGGTGGTGTTATCCACGGTCATGCCCTCGAAGGTCAGCTGAGGATAGCAGGAGGCCACTTCCTTACAACACTGGAGGAAAAGACCGTCTCCCAGTTTCATGATGTTGGCCTTGTGCACAGCTGTCACTTTCTTGCGTCCCATTTCTTGGGCCAGCTGGAAGGCATATTCAGCAATGCGCAAAGACTTGGCCTTGGTAATGATCTTGAGGCTCTCGATCACTCCCTTCACACTCTCATGCTCTAGGTTGCTGTATTCACCCTCTGTGTTTTCCCGAACAACTATGATGTCTACGTCCTTGTGCCGGGTCTCCACGCCTGGCAGGCTTTTAAAATGGATGACGTTGGCATAGAGATCTAGAGTGGTGCGAAACATGTTGTTACGGGACTTGTGAGATGGTGGCAGGTGGTAGTCAGTTTTGATGTTGCCCTTCAAAGCCACACGGTTTCGGCTGACTGCCATGATGGCATTGTGAATGTCCTCTTCACCAGAAGTGGAGTTAACCATTACCTCCTCAAAGTCCACAGGCACACGTGCATGTCTGAATACAGTCTTGACATGCAGCATAAGTTCAGGTCCAATGCCATCCCCAGGAATCAGAGTCACAGTGTGTCGCCCACCATACTTGGCCAATGGAAGAATACTGCGTTTGAAAGAGAAGCTCCTCAGTGAGGTCTCACGGCCAAATAAAATCTCCCGAGAATGGCAGAGAGTAGAAGGTCGCAACATGGCCTTCACCGAGCAAATGGTAGCTGGCAGCATCTTCAATGAGATGATCATTAAGTAGAGAGTAATTTATGTAAAGATATGCATTCTTCCTCTTGTTTTGAATTGGCTTCTTTTGGTGGAATTCTAGATCCATAATTCTTGCTAGGTAACAACTCTCTCTCCTTCCTTGTATTCTATTTTGACATTCTACTGCAGTGAGAATGAGAGCTAGCCAAGAAGTGATGTCTCCTATAGAAAATTTATTCTATGTGTTCAGCTCTGTATGATATACTTTTTCAAAACTGGCTTTATATTTTAGAGCAGTTTTAGGTTCATAGAAAAATTGAATGCGAGGTACAGAGATTTCACAGACAACACCTACAGACCATAAAATTCTCCCCCATTATCAAAATACTGCACCAGAGTGGTACGTTTGTTACAACTCATGAACTTACATTGACAAAACATTTTCACCCAAAGTCCATAGTTTAAACTAGAGTTCACTCCGAGGGTAGTACTTTTGGAGTTTGGACAAATAGAAAATGGGGTGTATTCTCTCACGATAGTATTATATGGTATAGTTTCACAGCCCTAAAATTCTGCTCTGCTTTGCCTACTTACCATTCACTTCCCCCAGCCCCTGATAACCACTGATCTTTTCAGTGTCTCCATAGTTTTGCATTTCCCAGGATGTCATATAATTGAAATCACACTGTATATAGCCTCTTCAGCTTGGCCTCATTGATTTAGTAATATGCAGTTAAGGTTACCTCCATGTCTTTACATGGACCGTATCTCATTACTTTTTAGCACAGAACTAAATCCCACTGTCTGGATGTACCACAGTTTAGATATTCACCTCATAAAGGACATTTTGGTTATTTTCCAGGTTTTGGTAATTAGAAATGAAGCTACCACAAACATACATGTGCAGGTTTTCTGTGGACATAAATTTTCAACTTATTTGAGTAAGTAACAAGGAACACAACTTCTGGATTCTATGGTAAAAGTATGATTGGTTTTGCCAGAAACTGCTCAACTGTCCTCCAAAGTAGTTGTACCACTTTTCATTCTGACCAGCAGTTAATTAAAATTCCCTTCGTTCTATAACCTTGTCAGAATTTGTTGTCAGTGTTCCAGACTTTAGTCATTCTAACAGGCATGTACTGGTATCTCATTGTCTTAATTTGCATTTCCCTGATGACATACAATGTCGAGTATCTTTTCATATGCTTATTTGCCATCTTCTTTGATGAGGTATCTGCCAAGGTTTTAGCTGATTTTGTAATTGGATTGTTTGTTTTCTTATTGTCGAGTTTTAAGAGTTCTTTGTATTTTTTGGATGACAGTCTTTTATCAGATGTGCCTTTTGCAAATAATTTCTCCCAGTCTGTGGCTTGTCTTCTCATTTGCTTGGGTTTGTCTTTTTTTTAGAGAAGTTTTTAACTTTAACAAAGTCTATCTTATTAATTATTTCTTTCATGGATCCTGCCTTTGGTGTTATATCTAAAAAGTCATCACCATGGGGAGCCTGGGTGGCTCAATCGATTAAGCGTCTACGTTCAGCTCAGGTCATGATCCCATAGTCCCAGGATGGAGTCCCACATTGGGCTCCTTGCTTAGCAGGGAGACTGCTTCTCCTTTTCCCACTCCCCCTGCTCATGCTCTCTCTCTCAAATAAATGAAATCTTTAAAAAATAAATAAATAAGAGTAAAATGTCATCACCATATACAATGTCATCTAGATTTTCTCCTACGTTATATTCTTTGAGTGTTATAGTTTTGTATATTACATATAAGGCTAAGATCCATTTTGAGTTAATTTCAGTGATGGATTTAAGGTCTGTCTAGATTATTATTTTTTTTTTTTTTTGCATTTGTATGTCCAGTTGTTCTAACACCATTTGCTGGAAAGATTATTTTTGCTCCATTATGCTATTTTGTTCCTTTGCCAACGATCAGTTGACTATTTGTATTTCTGGGTTCCCTATTCTCTTCCATTGATTTATTTATCTGTTCTTCTGCCAATATCACTGTCTTGGTTACTGTAGCTTCTTTAGTAAATCTTGAAGTTGAGGACTTTCAGTTTTCCAGTTTTCCTCTTCTTCAATATTGCGTTGGCTCTTGTGGGTTTTTGCTTCACTGTATATACTTTGGAATCAGCTTATCGATATCCAAAAAACAACTTTCTGAGATTTTTATTAACTTTGCATTGAATACATCAAGTGGGGAAGACCTGATATCTTGACAATACTAAGACAACCTATCCATGAATAGAAAACTCAATTTATTTAGTTCTTCTTTGATTTTCTTCATCAGAATTTTATAGTTTTCCTCATATATGTCTTCTACATATTCTTTATTTATACATAAGTATTTCATTTTAAGGGATGCTAACATAAATGATACTGAAGTTTTAATTTTGAATTCCACTTATTCATTACTAGTATATAGGAAAACAACTGACCTTTCTGTATTAACTTTATATCCTATAATCTTATTATAATCACTTACCAGTTCCAGTAAGTTTTTTTTGCTGATTCTTTCACATTTTCTACATAATCTTCTCACCTGCAAACAACAGTTTCATTTCTTCACTTTCAATTTGTATACCTTTAACTTCCATGTCTTACACCATTAGTTAGAAATTCTAGTATAATATTGAAAAGGAGTGTTAGAGGAGACATCCTTGCCTTGTACTTGATCTTTGTGGAAAGCTTTGTGTTCTCCAAGTATGATGTTAGCTGTAGGTTGTATGTAGATATTCTTAATAAAGTTAATGCAGTTCTCTATTCCTAGTTCACGGAGAGCTTTTATCATGAATGGGTGTTGGATTTTGTCAAATGCTTTCCTGCATCTACTGGTACGATCATGTGATTTTTCTTTTCTTTTTTTTTTTTTTAATTTAGCCTATTAAAGTGATGGATTACATTAACTGATTTTTTTATTGTTGAACCAGCACTATATACCTGACGTAAATCTCAATTATGTTTTATAATTCTTTTATACATTGTTATATTCAATTTGCTAATATTTTTTGAAGATTTTTGCATCTACGCTCCTGAGAGATTGGTCTGTCATTTTCTATTCTTGTAACGTCCTTGTATGGTCTTTTTAGTAGGGTATTGTTGATCTTATAGAATGAGTTAGAGGTATTTTCTCTTTCCATCATCTGGAATATATTATAGAGAACTGGTATAATTTCTTTCTTAAATTGGTATTATTTTTTTCTTAAATGTGAACCCATCTGGGCCTGATAATTTCTGTTTTGGAAGACTATTAATTACTGATTCAATTTTTAAACATATGTAGGTTTATTCAGATAGTCTGCTGCTTCTGATGTGAATTGTGGCAAATAATTCTGTTTCAAAGAATTGTTCTATTACATCTAGGTTATCAAATTTGTGGGCATAAAGTTCCTCATAAAAATTCCTTATTATCCTTTTTAATGTCCATAGGATTTGTAGTAATGTCCCTTCTTTCATTTCTGATATTAGCAATTTAGGTTCTTTCTCTTTTTTTTTTTTTTTAGCCTCTCTAAAGTCTTATTAATTTCATTGATCTTTCCAAAGAGCCTGTTTAGGTTCAGTTTTATTGATTCCCTCTACTGATTTGTTATTTTCAATTTCATTGACTGCTACTCCATTTCTTTCTTTCTTTTTTTTTTTTGCTTACTTTAGACTTATCCATCTTTTTCTAGTTTCCTAAAGTAAAGCCTTATATTGTTGATTATACAACTTTATTCTTTTCTATTATATGCATTCGTTACTACACATTTCCCTCTAAATACAGCTTTTACCACACCCCACAAATTTTGATAAGCTGTGTTTTCATTTTCATGTTGTTCAAAATATATATTTCAACTTCTTGAAATTTCTTCTTTGACCCACATGTTATTTAGAAAGGTGTTGTTTAATCATCACATTTATTTTAGGATTCTCCTGCTATCTTTCTGTTACTGATTTCTAGTTTAATTTCATTGTGGTCTCACAACGGACATTATTTGATTCAATTTTTTTTATTTGTTAAGGTGTGTTTTATGGCCCAGAATGTGTTCTCAGTAAAACTCCCTTGTGAGTTTGAGAAAAATGTGTATTCTGCTCTTACTGGGCGAAATAGTCTGTATATGTCAATTATACCCAAGTCATGATGATGTTATTTAGCTCAACGTTGTCCTTACTCATTTTCTGCCTACTGGAGTTTGTTCCTTTTTATTGTTAACTTGTTGAGAAACTGACAAATACTATTCTAAAATGATTGCACTATTTTAGATCTATACCAGCAATGCAAGAGAATTACAGCTTCTTCATATCCTCACCAAGACTTGGTATTTCTAATTTTAGCCATTCTAACCTGTTGTGGTAGTATCTCACAGTTTTTGATTTGCATTTCCCTTCTAACTGTGATGATCAGTGTCTTTTAATGCATTTTCCTAGCTCAGAGTTACAAGGATGAATATTTAAGTATATCTAGAAATCAACCACTCAACCTGCAAAGCAGGCAACACGTATGCTTCAGAAAGCCATCCCAGCTATGCCACTTAATTGAAAATAAGGCATATCTTTAATTATAAACCAGCTACAATCCCATTTTCATTTAACTTTCAGGTACCAATGCCCTGGGCGCAGGTTAGTCATTGGTAGACGAGGTAGGGGAGTTATTTATGCAGACTTCCAAAGGACTATTAAAATCCTAGAAGATGAAGATACAGACTTAATAATGACTACCACTATAGAACACTCATCACTTCTAAGGTATTGTGCTGGATATTTTACATACATCATCATCATCTACCAAGGTAGACATTTCAGTCCCCATTTTACAGATGAAGAAAATGGCTATCACAGAAAGGTGTGAATATCTGCCAAATTCCTATCATTATGAATTAATAGAGGATGGCAAGAGGTAAGGTGAGCATATCCAGGGATCCCAGAGGCCTAAGCCAGTGCTTCTCAAACTTGATCACCACAGGATCTCACTGAAATAGAGATTCTAATTCAGCAGTTTTGTTGAGGGAAGAGTGCAGATTTTGCCTTACTAAAGAGTTCCCTAGTGAGACAGAGTCTCCTGGTCCTTTACCACAGTTTGAGTAGCAAGAGCCTATCTTTACCTCCCCACAAGGGAGGTAAAAGCAAGGTGGGGCCAGCACTGGTGTGCTGGGATGCAGCCCACTGGGAGTAAAGAAAGGAAACATTACTACTTCCTCCTCCTGGAAACTGATATAAAACAGCTGTAGAGTAGGAGCCAGCTGGACCTGTTTGTCACTTAATATGTCACATAAGATAGATAATAGCTGTCCACCACCAGGGCCAGAGGCTGGAGCAGATGACTATCCAGAGAGAGAACAATGGAAGAGAAATGACCCAGGCCCGGCTACACAATACTGTTTCTGCCAATGGGCCACTGTTACATAACGATACACACAAATCTTCCTCACGTTGGAAAGAAGATAAACCTTTTAAAGGTGTGTATGAAGAAGGAAGGAAGCCCTGAGAATGGTATTATAAAACGGATGGTGGTTGAGATTTTAGTAGCCAGGCTGATCTACAAATGTACATGGACAAGTGAAAAAGTTCTTAATCTTAGTGGAAAAAATAAGATAAATGTGGTACAGCTGAAAGAATAACAAGGGTGCCATCGTTTCACATATTCGAGGGGTAAGAGTTCACTTAAGTCAATTTTAAGTGTAACGCTAAGATAGTATAATGGTTTAAGTCAGGGAGAGAGACTAGAGCTTGGATTTAAAAAATTATCCTTTGGAGGAGAAACAGTAAGGTGGCTAGCCTGGTGGCAGGAAGGCCAATTAACAGGCTATCACCCAAAAAGTGATCCCCAAACCAGCAACGTCAGGCTTTCCACAAACTGGTTAGAAATGCAAATTTTTGGGACTATCCTTGGACTTATTAAATCAGAAGTCTGGAGTTGGAACCCAACAATCTATGTTTTAATGATTCTGATACATACTGAAGTTTGAGAACCATTGGGCTATGAAATTGTCCCAAGAGGAAATGAAAAGCAGCTGTACTAAAGTAAAGGCAGTGAGGAAGGAGAGAAATTCTTTCATAGATATTTTGGAGATTAAAAACTGGACTAGACTAATGACCTAGGAGACACTGAATATTATCCTTAACGTCTTTAACAGACTGGGTGGATGATACCACTGATAAAAATGTGTAACACTGGAAAAAGAGCAGTTGGGTCAGGGGACTAAGGACAGAAAATGAGCTAAGTTTCAGCTATGACATGTTTGGGAAGACTGTAGGACATCCACAAAAAGATGCCCAGTGGGTGACTTAATAAATGAGACAGCTGCAGAGAAAAGATTGTGGGTGATGACAGAAATTCAGGAGTCACCAATATATGGGAGAGAGTAAACCACACAGGTGTGTATAATATAGCCTCGAGCAGAGGTTTTCAGCTTTTCCTCTGTTAGGGCAAATGATGAATGACATTCATAAGAGACACACACCAGACAGACACACATATGAACAAAAGTCATTGACCAAATAAAGCAAAGCATTCCCAATGCTGTTTTTTTAGGTTATATTTTCAAAAGCATTGTAATAGTAAATGATGAGTAAAACTATTTGACGATCTCAAAACATCATTTTTGAGGGAAAAATATAGATGACTAATCTAACATAAAAAACTATGTAGAACTGTATTTTAAAAAGCAAATTTAAACCTCTATGAGTAATAAAAAAGCATATACTAATACAGAAAAGTAACTCATTTTATAATTAAACATGTAGCACATAATATTTATATTTATTCACGATGTTCATATAAATAATACTGTGCATGTTATTTGGCTCATCACATTGCCTTTGATTTGGAACCTGTAACTAGACTGTATTCTCATTTCTATGCTATGCAGAGATAGATGCATATGCGTGCTTTCTTCACCTCCCTCCATCATTAAAAATGCATCCATGGGTAAAATCAAGGAAACAAACTATAAGTAACAAACTATAAATCCCCAGTTTACAAATAATATCTCAAAATTGTTGTAACTATCAATGACATACCAATAACCATAGTTTGCAGATATTTTCAGCTAATATAAAATAGGCCATGAATTATAATCAATTCACTTCCAGCTAACTCAAAGTCCTTCCTTCCCCACACAAACAAGCAGGCACTACTGAAGTGCAAATGAGTTCCTGTGACATCCTTATAATGGTAACTCTGAGGTGAGTCAATTTAAAAAAGTAAATCATTTGCAAGCACTTGTAACTTAATGCTTTATGAATAATTGAGTGGTTTTGACACATGTCCTGATTGATTCTGACACCGTAATATGTCAAGAGGTCAAGAAATACTAGGCTAGTAAGATGACTGTAGTGAAAGCACAGAAAAAGGATGTGGACAAAACTAGAGATCATAAGTCAACATTTGGAACACACAGAGAGGACTACAGGACAACCTATCAGGGAGGGAGGAGGAAAATAAAAATAAAAGGATGGCACAGAAGCCAAGAAAAGTGAAAGATGCAAGGAAGGAGTAGTCAACAGTGTCAATATCCTGTTGACATCCTAAGCAAAATTAGAGGTGGCAATCATGGAGTCACTGACAACCACCATTAGGCTGCACTGATTAGTGATCGAGAGCACAGGCTCCAGAGCCAAACTGTCTGCCATATATGACCTCTATAGTTTTTGCAATATTCATGACCCCTTTTGGAACTTAAACTATAGTGAGAGTAGACAACAGAAAATACATGGCAGATAGACAGATAAACAAGCAAGCAACATACCAGTGGATCTTTCAATGTCAGTAGAAATGCTATGAAACAAACATGAAACCTCCCGCCTTCAAGGAGCTTGTGTTCTAGGCAGAGTTAAACAAAATGTGTGTAGGTACAACATGGACTGGAGGTCAAGGCTAGATGGTTCCTGAGTGACATAACCAGGGCACGAAGCGCAGAAGATGGACAGACCACGTGCTTGAGCTCCGGTGGGCAGGGAAAGGGCTTTAGCCAAATCTCAAAGAAGGGATAGCAGTAGATACATATGGAGGGAAGGAGAGAAATTCTGAAATGGAGGCAAAATCAGAAAGCCTGTAGGGTAACTATGCATGCCCATTTGGCTGAAAGGAAGGGCTTAGGTAGAAAAACAGTGGCAGACAAGGGGGTAAATTAAATTGGGGTCAGAGGGTCAAAAATCTTGCATGGCAAACTGAGGAAATTTATGATACCCTGAAGGCAGCAGAGAAACATTTAAGGTTTTTGAAATTAAAAAAAAAAAAAGGTATTGAAAGATACCACTTTAAAAAGGAAAGCATGCAAGTAAAAAGAGAGACAATAAATTTTCAACACCCAAGAGCACTTTATACCAAAGCTTTGCCTCACTGAAAGCAGTAATTTTAGCACACACTCTTAAGAAAACTCTCAAAATCCACTTCATGTTGTCTTACAGAATCATGATTATGAATACTGTTTTATCAATAATTTTTCTAAAAAGATCAATGCATGGAGATTTAATTTGTTCCATTTTCTCTATTACAACATTAATGCAATTTCTCTCCTGTCATCCTATCGCTATCTAATAAGGACAGAAGAGCTAAAAGAGGCACAGTTCTCACAGAACTGTGGAGAGCCAGATTGAAAATAATCCAAAAATGCCCTCCTTATTTTCCAGACAAGAACCCACATGATACAATACCACATCCACTGAAAAAGCCCTTATCTGAGGAAAAGCTACACTTATATTTGCCTTAAGAAGAGTTTTTTTTTTGGATACAGTTTTCATTAGTAAAGGCAAAAATCCACTCTCAGCAAAAAGGGTATTAAGGTGGGGGTGGGGAGTTCACATTATTGATGTGGTTTGTTTTTGTTTTTGTCTGAAACAGTGAGGTTTATAGTCTAGTCATGAAACTGATACTTGCGCGACATTAGACTTCCTTAGAAAGAAGACAGGTAAAGACTTGAGATGACAGGTCAGTTGGAAACAACTTATCTTTTACCTTCCCTTCTAACTAAACATTACAGCCACATGAACAAATCCATTAAATACTTTTCTGTTACATGAGTCCTTGACTACGCCACTCTAAATTATTTCTCCCTATCTAGGAAGATTGCAGCCTTCCAAGAACTATACCCACAAGTGTGATTATTATACCCTCCTTCAACTACTGTGCATTTCAGAGGCTTTCCTTTTAAGCAGGGTATAGCAAAAAAAATCTCTTTGTGCTAACAATGATTGGACACACAAGTCAATGAAGTCCTCTCTGTTACATCTGTCTCAGTTTTTAGTTCTAAAGAGACACAGACTACAGAACTCTTGAAAGCCGCTCAACCAATCACTGCAGGTTTTCTCAATAAGTCGCACTTTCAATTAGCCCTAAATCATAGCTCCTATAAAGCACATTCTACATCTGTTAAAATTATTTTTTTCCAATATGGTTACCATAATAAGTACAGAATCTGAAATCAAAGGAGGCTTTCTGAAGCCAGCTAGTTTAGCTAACTGGTTTATCTATGGTCAGTATTACAAAGCAGGTGTAATTTATGCAAATCTAAAAATGTTCTGAAATGAATTTTTTTCCATCCTGTGACTGCAAATGCCCTCCCTTAATTCAAAATGGAAAATGGTCTCTACTGGGCACCACATCCAACACTGTATGGTAAGTAATACTTTATCTCAGTCTGAAAAATGCAACAATGAGGTAGGTTTTATTCCCGTTGCATTATAATTAAGGAAAGTGATATGTCAGGAGGATTAATAATTCCTGTGAAGTTGGCAGGTGATTCAGACTCAAGTCTCTTCCACCTAAGCTTGTGTTTTTTCTCCTACGTCATGCTGCTTTTCTTTGGTGCTATTTTGTCTCCATGTGTCCTCTCCCCATCCCGTTCCCTCTCCCATCCCTGAGAAGGGAAAGAAGAGTCTCACACAAAAAAACTCGATCACTATTACAGACTTTCAGGCATCTAAGACATGAACTGATAATTATACAAAACTAAGAATACCCACAAACAAATTTCCAAGATTATTGGTTAAATGCATGCACTTACATCAGCTCCTTCTTGAAATCCAATGAAGTTCTATTTAAGTTTTTGAGTTTTTATTTTTTATTTTTTTTTTAATTTTATTTTTTATAAACATATATTTTTTTTCCCCGGGGGTACAGGTCTGTGAATCGCCAGGTTTAAGTTTTTTGAGTTTTTAAAACTGTATACCTAGAAGAGCAATGAGAATGTTAGGAGAGCAAAATTTAGGAAGCAGGAAAGCAGATGAAAGAGTGATGACTGAATTTGCAGATTTGAAAAGTTGAATCCCGCTCAGTGAGAGAAGCCAAGAAACAATTTATTTTGCATCACAGAACCCAAAAGGCTCAGGAATTGGCAACAGCGGCAGGTCAAGGTGGGCTGAAGGTCTCCTTAAAGTATGTAGTTACCCAGATCCTCTTCTCTATCATTCTGTTATATGACTGCCCCTCCACCAGTTTAGGAGAACATGGGACATTTATGCTCTATACTGAGGAACACGATTCACAACCAAGTGCTAACTCAGTACTGAATTCAGGGGAAATTAATGAACATTTATAGAGCAAACAGAATGCTGAGATCTGCGCTTAGCTTCCCTAGGCAGGAGCTTTGAAAATTATTTTCTAAGGAAACCAACTAAAAATAAAATAAAGATACTGACAATCAAGTGCTTACCAAAAGAATGACCCAGATCACCTTACATTGAATTTCACTGTCAACCACATCCCCATTTGCACAGAACTTTCAATTAGTGTCTTTTTATCCAGCTCTTAAGTGGGAGTGAAGAGCCAGGTTAAAACACATGGGAGGAAGCTTCTATTGTAAATGACAGAAACCAGAGCAAATCAACAAACAGAAGCAATGAGGAAGATACAAGGACTCCATCAAGAGAAGAAAACATCAAATAAACCGTCGTTAATGCCTTCAGAGAAAAAACACTGCTGCATTCATGAAACGAAAACAATATGCTATGAAAAAACATAGAGGGGCGCCTGGGTGGCTCAGTCGGTTAAGGGTCCACCCTTGGCTCAGGTGATGATCGCAAGGTCCTGGGATTGAGCCCCAGGTCAGTCTTCTTCCTCAGTGGGGAGCCTGCCTCTCCCTCCCTCCGCCTGCTGGAAAATGTGTTCCATCAAGCCAGAGCAAAAAACCAAGAAAGAGTGTGTATGACTTATAGGAACAGGACCTACCATCCCAGGGAGCTGTAAAGGGGATTCCCAGAATCCCGGTGAAGAGATATTCCCGGAACATGAGCTATGTGGCAAGCCTAGAAATCAACCAACATTTGGGGGAAATTTATTCATGAACAAGAAAGTGTTAATATCTTTAGGAGTTTTTATATAACTGGTAAGAGTTTGGGGATAAATTATGATAAATCCGTAACATACTGTGCTATAAAATCTACGAACCCAGGTGCCTGGGTGTCTCACTTCACTAAACATCTGCCTTTAGCTCAGGTCCTAATCCCCAAATCCTGGGATCAAGCCCAGCATCAGGTTCCCTGTTCAGCAAGCAGTCTGCTTGTCCCTCTCCCTCTGCCTGCAGCTACCCCTGCTTGCGCTTTCTGTCAAATAAATAAATAAAAATCTTAAAAAAAAAAAAAAAAAAAGAAAGAAAGAAAAAAATCTATACGGGGTGCCTGGGTGTAAAATTTTATTTTTATTTAAAAAATAAAAAAAAAATAAAAACATAATTTAAAAATCTATGAACACAGTGATTGTTAATGACAGGGGAACAAAGATCAGTGCAAGAAAGGAAACCAAGTATACTTGTTAATTCATTCTTCAGTAGCTTGCATATAGTCACCGTAACACAAACACAGAATAACTAATCTAACAAAAAGATGTGTGGTGAGGTGTAATTAAGACAGCCAAATCCCCATGTTATATGGTAGGAAGTCAATAAAAATATGTCAAAATTGGAAGTATGAAGAAGTAGCAAAGAAACATGCTGTTTAGAGATATGGATGAAAACAGCAAAAGAATCTGTTAAAAGTCCTGAAAGTGGTTGCCTATAAGGACAAGAAATGGGGAAATTTTTCAAGGGGATTCATCATCTTTATAAAGCCTTCTAGAACAATCTGGCTTTTTAAACTACATGTATGTATAAATTCACAGAAACAAAAATTAATTTTTGAATGTCCATTCATAGATTTTTTTCATTGAAGGCAGCAAAGTATGAGAGTTAAAAGTTAGCAGACTGCTTAGATTGTTACCCTACCTCTTTCATTTGCAACCATTTGCCCTTGGGAAAATTGCTTTAAAAAAAAAAAATCTCTGCCTCAGTTTCCTATTTCATAAATGAGGGTTATAATACTTTCCTCAAAGAGTTTTTGAGGATTAAATACATGCAATTTGAATAGTGCCTAATTCAATGCATGTTTATAATCATTTTTACTTGTGCAAATACCGTATCTGAGGGTATTCTCTATCAGTCTAAATAACCAAAGGGATAAAACTAAAACAGCATTTCATTTTATTTCATTCCAATTTCATATTACATTTATTGGCTCAAAACTATAACTTAAAAAATTTGAAGAACCAATGAACTTCTATGCAGCAAGTGATGTTTTAAGTAACCCTTTGATAACCAAAAACAGTTGGCTAGTATCATCACTTCTTCAATGTCTGTTCAATAAGGTACAGAGGTTCTTTAATATTACATCCACTTGAAGAATATTTACAGCCCTTAATATTCTAACCTTTCTCTACTTAGCAATTTGAGAAATTGATGGAAAGTATTAATACGTCTTCTAGGGGAAAATGAACTAACTTTCACTTATAGTTCTCCCTTTACCAAAAAGAAATTATTTTAAAGGCTGTCTTCAAATTTTCTGAGCATTGACTAATCTTTTAGTATTTTTAGGGCCAATATCCATGTGAGTTAAAATTCATTCATCTAAAATATGTCACGAAAAAGGGAGAGGATCCTCACAGTAGCCCTCAAGACAGAATATCATTTTCCCTGATGTAAATGAGGACTCTATCTGCTGCATATTTATTAATCTGTTGGCTTACCAGCTAGAAGACAGACAATTCTCCAGCAACTTCTAATACTTCTCTTCACTGAGCTGCAGTTTGGTATGAGGTGTCAAAGAATGAGAATGTGCATACAGAAGTGCCAACTGAAGGTAAATGTTTTATATGGTTTTTGTCCCCAACTCCCAAAGACAGTGTTTAAAAATGAAATACACATTAAAAAAAAAAACCCAAACAATCCAATTTAAAAAATAGGCAGACACCTGAATAGATACTTATCCAAAGAAGACATACAGATGGTCAGTAGCAAGGGAGATGATGGCCGACATCACTTATCATCAGAGAAATGCAAATCAAACCCACAGTGAAAAATCATCCCACATCTGTCAGAATGGCAAGCACCGAAAAGACGAAGAAATAACAAGTGTTAGCAAGGGTGTGGGGGAAAGGAAACTCTTGAGCACTGCTGGGGAGAAGGCAAACTGGTGCAGTTACTGTGGAAAACAGCACAGAAGTTCCTCAAAAACTTAAAAGTAGGACTACCATACAATCCAGCAATTCCACTTCTGGGTATTTACCTGAAGAAAACAAAAACGTAACTCAAAAAGATACATGCATCTCTAAGTTCACTTAAGTATTATTTATAACAGCCAAGTTACAGAAGCAAACTAAGTGTCCATCATGGAAGAATAAAGACCACACACAAATGGAATATGTGTGTCTTCCATAACAACAACAACAACAACAACAACAAACACAATAATGAAATCTTGCCTTTTGTGACAACACAGATGGACCTGGGGGGTATGACAGTAAGTGAAGTAAGTCAGAGAAAGACGAATTATTACATGATTTACTCACATGTGTTACGTTTTTAACAAACGAACAAAATAGAAACAAAATCATTAACACAGAGAACAAACTAGTGTTTGTCAGAGAAGAGAGGTGTAGGGGTAGGGGCAAAACAGATAAAGGGGACTAAAAGGTAAAAAGTGCCAGTTATGGGCACCTGGGTGGCTCAGTTGGTTAAGTGACTGCCTTCAGCTCAGGTCACGATCCCAGAGTCCTGGGATTGAGTCCTGCATCAGGCTCCCTGCTCCATGGGGAGTCTGCTTCTCCCTCTAACTTTCTCCCCTCTCATGCTCCCTCTCACTGTCTCTCTCTCAAATAAACAAATAAAATCTTTTAAAATTAAAAAAAAACTGCCAGTTATAAAACAAGTCAAAGGGATGTAAAGGACGACATAGGGGATATAATCAATAATACTGTGATAACTTCATATGGTGACAGATGGTAATTAAACTCATCATGATTTCATAATGTATATAAATGTTAAATGACTATTTATGAACCTGAAACTAATATAATGTTGTATTCCAGCTATACTTTGATTTTAAAAAACTGAAACATCAGAATGCTCCAAGTAGTAATGGGCCATATTTGAATAACCATGGTGCCAGCCACATACTCCTGGGCTCCTCCAGCTGTACAAAGGGTCCCCAAATGAAGACATTCTCATGATATCGAAGCAGCCTCATGGATAGTTACCTGTTTCCTGAGGCAACCTACCATACTGATTGTCAAATCTAATTACAAGCAAAAGAACAGAGATCTATCACTTGTCTAGTACCTTGTTAACGTCTCCCCAGTGAGCCAATCAGAAATGAACCCGATAGAGCAGTCCACTTGGGGAAAAAAAAAACAAAAAACAGGGAGACATTGTCAATGGTGCTCATGACGGTCTGGGTGTCAGCAAGCATACTGTGAGAGAACTAAGTATTTCCAGATAAATACATAACATGCCAGGTTTGCTAAAATTAAATTTAGTCACAGGTGATAGTGTTTTCTAATATTTGCAGACTACTTGGGTACTGCTTGCTAAAAATATTTCGGGAATTGTATGTCAGCTCTTAACCTACCTAAAGTGTATGGAGATAAGTATCAGATCGTGCATCTAAAAATTAAGAAGGGCATTCTATGTTCATCTCATGTGGAGAAATCCTAGTTTTTCACCTACAGCATTTAACTCAATCATGGCAGTTGTTCAAGTGTATCAAGAAAAAAGTTCCAGTCATACTGGAGTAGTATTTGTACCTTTACTCTTATGGGCATAGCAGCGGGCAGAGACAATTTGGAAGGAGGGAGGGAGGGAGGGAAGAAGGAAGAAAATATTGGGAGAAATAGTGTAGGTCGTAGATGATTCCTCTTGCCAGTCACCTTCACTTCAAAGGAGTTTTTGCCATAAAATGAGAGTTTGAAATGGAAGATGGAAGATGGAAATCTGTCACTGCCTAAAGCAGTCTCCATTATTCCTTTATGCCTCTAAACACATGGGTATTTTACTGAATGTAGTTTTAATGTTGAAAGACATAATATTTATATCTGGTTTTCTTCACTATGGCTCCAAAACACCATACCTTCATCTGGTATAGAAACTATACCAGATACAGAAACTACAGAAACCTCAATCTCTTCTGATTCTGCAGGAAACCCCAGTTGCATTGGACTCACTGACTTTAAGAGCTCTTCTTTCTGCCATCGTGTCCATCTCAGTAAATAGCTCTTTCCTTTTGGCTCTCACCGAAAGCCTTGGGAGCATCATTCTTGACAGCTCATTGTCTCTCATACACTCAATCCATCAATACATCCTTTTGGATCTAACTTCAAAATATTGCCCAAATTCAGCGTTTTCAGTAGTTCCAGTGCTACAACCATAGCCCATCATCATCTCTCACGTGAACTACTGCGATGTGCTCTTATCTGGTCTCCCTGTTTCCACTTTTGCCTCCTGGTGGTCTAAAAGGCTCACAGAAGCCAAAGTAATCCTTTTAAAAGGACAAATCTAATCACATCTCTACCCACTTTAGGAAAACACTAATGACCCCCCCCATACATAAAAGCAAAAGCACTTCTCTTACCAAAACTCGCAAGTGCCTGGTGATATGGCCCTCAGTCCTCTGAATGTCTCTGCTCTTCTTCTTCTTGATCAATTGTTCAGCCACCTGGGTTTACTCGCAGCTCCTTCCCTATGTCCGCCCTCCGGGATTTCACACTCGCCGTTCCCTCTGCCTTCAACGGTCTTCTCAGGTACCTGTGTGACCTGCCTCCCCACCAGTTCAAGCCTTCCTCAGATATCGCTATCAGTTTATATCAAAGAACATCTTCCCTCTATCCTTCACTCTAGTTTCTTATCTTGCTTTATTTTTTTCTCCTTAGTACCCCAACGCTCAATTGAAAACAGATCATATATACTTATTTGCTTATTTGTATTGCCTAACTCTCCAGCTTCAGGGAATCTGCTTAGTCTCCTGCTGTGCCCACCGTATCTAGAACAAATTTGGTCACAGTAAGGATCTGGTGACTAAATGAACCAAGAAACTACCCTGAGCTACCCTTCATAAGAGATTTAAAGGATTTGAAGGTAATGTTGATCATCCATAAATCACAGAATTTATTGCCTACATATGGCTCCTCTCTAAAGCACAAAACTTTCTCATTTGATCTCTGCACAACCCATGAGCTAACGACATTGACTCATGAAAGGGAATTGTGGTGGTTAATTTTATATGTCAACCTAACTGGACCAGGAAATGCCCAGATACATGGCTAAACATTATTCTGGTATTTCTGTGAGGATGTGTTCGGTTGACATTAATGTTTAAATCAGCAGATTGCATAAAGCAGATCACAGGCCATAATGTGGGTAGGCCTCATCTAATCAGGTGAAAACCTATATAAAACAAAAGGCTGACCCTCCCTCAAGTAAGAGGGAATTGCCCTAACAACCTTCACACTAGAACATTGGTTTTTCTTGACAGATGGCTTTCAAACTAAGACATCATTGGCTCTTCCTGATTCTACAACAGCTTTTAGCCTTTGGGCTTCAACTAGGAGATGGTTTCCATGGATTTTGAACATGGCCAGCCCTCATAATCATGTGAGCCAATTCCTTATAATAAATCTCTTTTTAAATGTGTGTGTGTGTGTGTGTGTGTGTGTGTGTGTGTGTGTATGTCCCCTACTGGTTCTCTGGAAAACTCGAATACAGTAAGGAACTTAACCTAGACCACAATGCCAATAAACTACAAGAAAAGAAATTCAAAAAGTTCTCATCCCAAAGTCTACACTTCAATAAACACTGCCCATAAAGAAACAAATATAATAAAGATATAATAAAGAAACAAATAAAGGAACAAATTTTATTCTTCCCCTGACTCTAAAGAAAGATTTTTCCCTTGTCCCTGGATGAACTCTTTGTCGAGTCCATAGCTTTTCCCCTTATTCCCCTTATTCTCAGATAAGAAAAAGTCCTGTGAACAACTATCCACCACCAGACATTAATGCAGACTCCAAAATTGCTTCAACATCTAGCCACTGGTGTGGTCTGCTGTGGCTGGGCACTTACCATGTGAGAAAGGAACATATTCCCTTCTCTTTCCCCACTTGTGTGTCTCCCTTTTCCCCAGATGGCGATTTTTCTGTTCTCCTGCAAGGATCAGGTTGACAGAGGATACTAAGAGTGCACATATTCAAAGACAGATGTAGTTACCGCTGAATGTAGGGATTTCCAGTGGCCTATGCAGGGCTATGGACTCTTTCAAGGGTACTCCCCTCTTACCACGGCCAAGGATGGGAACTGTCTCTCCGGTGGCCCGTATAGCTTCTACTCCCGTCTCTCTTCTAATCCCCTTTCGCTCTCACTATTCCATTGCCACTTCCTTGCAACTTTCCTAGCAAAGAAACTTAAAATGGCTCCGGTCTAGCATACTGGCCATGGGGAGACACTCATGCCCCTTCCAGGTCCTTTTCAAGAGTGCTGTTCCTTCCCATCACAGCTACAAGCTCACATTTGCTTCAACTCCAAAGCAGCTCACCAGTTTGTCTTTTCGATACTCCGGGTTTCCTGGGGGCGGGACTAAGATTCTAGATCACTGTGTAACCAAACTTCAGAACACACATACCAGCTTCTCCAAGTGATCTCATAACAGGGCTTCCAGGCTTGAGAAAAGAGATGTGAGCACATCTGGCAGTTAAGAGGTTCACAGGACAGATTTCTCCAAAACAAAAAAAATCCTCCTTAAGAAATCCTAACCACACTCCCTTAAAACTTTCCATATCCTTGAAGTGGGTGAGGAATTCAGAAGTCCTCAAATTCGCTCGAAAATATCTATGTAGAAGTATGCACTCAGTGGTCTGGCCTCTCACTTTGAAATTTTACACCAGCTATGTATCTTGGGGCCAGACTGGAAAATGAAGAGTCCCATTCTAACATCTTGTAATAGACACTCTTGGTCCCTCTCCCACACCTCCTTGGGCCTTAGCATTATATCACATACCTGTTCGATTTCCTACTTCCAGTATCTGTATCTCGAAGCCTGAGAGGAAGCCAGCAGTAGATGAGCACTGGAAATCAATTTTTCCTGGAGCAGCCATCCACCAATGACTTGCCTGCTGGGTGAGATAAACCTAGAGGACAATGTCCCATTGGGAATGAGCTCCTTTGCCCACAACTGTAACTCAGGTCTCTTAAATGGAGCACCCAACAGTAGCGATCTTCCTTTTCATGTCTGACTCTTCCAATCCCCTATCAGTGTTTCCTGGGCTTGCCCCCTAAATAAAGTCCCAAGAACTCAAATCTTTTTCTCCTAGTCTGCCCCTGGGGGAACCCAAACTCAGATACTCTTACGCTCTTAATCATCCTGCTACTTGATCATTGTTTTGACACACCAGGTCCCTCCCTCCAAGTTTGCATCCACAGCCTGGAGTGAGAGCCTTTAGAAAAGGTCACAGATGAAAGCTGTCAGCTACCCACTGTGATGGCCACGGGTTCCACAGTCTAGCAAAGCGAGCACGATTATTAGGTCACTGACAGTTTGATTAGCATGAATATACCTGATCCCAGGGAGCCAGGGTGAGACCTGCTCTCTATTTCAGGCTTGGTAATGCTTTAGACTGCCTGTGACCTCTAGAGGCCAAAGTGAAGAGTGATGTTGCCTTTGAAAGAAAACTGCCAATGTGAGTAGATCTGACAGTGTATCTGTCCTCCAGATTTTAGCTGTCACCATAAGGGGCAACCCAGTGGGATTCATTTTCCACCCACCTTCAGACTCAGATCAGTAGCTCTTTACTTCTGTTAACTTTTATATAATACGGAAGTAAATCCACCCCACGTAGCATTAACGCACTCAAACCAAGTCATACAAGTTTGTACCTATCTCTGGTTTTCAGTAAAAGCTAATATGTAATTATACAGATATTGTTCAGTAGAGGTAAAAACTGTGTATCACGAGTATGAAGTGAGGGAACTTTGGAAGGTAAATGCCATAAACATAAATGGGTAATACTGGACATCGGTTAAGTGTTCTTTATGTACGGAACACTGCACGAGGCCATAGACATGAGAAAGAAAGAGCTCGGTCTACCTTTGAGGGAATCACAGCATGATATGAAGACAGCTCCATAAACAGAAGTGATGGTGAATGTGCTAAGTGTTGGTATGGACTTTAGAATTCCTTGCAATGGGAGCAGCAAGGAAGGAGCATGTTTGAGTGATATGGGAACTGGCAAAGTCCTCCGTGAGGAGGTAAAGCTTTTCAACAGTTTTTCTCAACAGTTAAAACCTAGAGAGCTTTTCTAGCAAAATAGCCACTGTACAGAAGCAGAAAAGAGAGCATGGGGTGATTCCCATCAGAAGTGGAGATAACAAGGGTCAATAAAGAATCCGGACAGGGAGGCACAAGCAAATAAAATCTTTTAGGGAAAAATCGGATATGTTTTAAATTTCACTTGGCTAGCATATTTTCGTGAACATATTTAAAAATAGAGTATAATCTGCAGTCAGGCAACACAATAATGAAATTGTTTCAGGAAACTGGAGAGGAGGGGACACAAACTGATTACTACACAAATGGAGGAGAGGCAGCTTCTTTAACAAAACATCTTCATTTCCCTTTTCCCACCTACACTGGGCTTCTTTCCTCCCCCTCCCCCACCCCAGATGTTTGCCTGGCTATAATCTTGTCAAATTGCAATCCAATTCTCTCTCCAAGTCTACATTGGAGAGGGCATTTTACTAAGAAACTTTGAGTTTAGTTGTTAGCTCTGTAGTAGATGATCCAAGGAGAAAAGCCTATTTGCCTTACAATACATCCTGGGGGCTTCCTAAGGAGAACTGCTGTTTTTCAACCACTAAAAAAACAAGGCAATTACTTTTCCTGGGAAACAAAGTCTGCAGAGCACAGGTTATCAGCCAGCTTAATGAAGCTGAGGTGTCAGATTTAGAAGTTTAGTTTCTATGGACAGGTAGGATAAACCCCTGCTAACCACAGTGGGGAAAATACTGACATCCCAAACCATGGTTCCAAAACCAATCTACCCACTAAGGATGCTCTCACTAGCCTCCATTAAAGGCCTTAAGACCATCCATGGGGCCCTTATTCTCTTTGTTCTTCATCTGTAGACTGCACTTCCCCCCCGTAAATTAGCTCATCTCCATCAAGGATGTCTGTCACTTCAGATCATAACCACTCTCTTCCACTCCCTCCGATGTCAGAGAAAGGTGAAGGAATGTGCTTCTGGAAAGCAATGTGGCAACTGTCCGAAGGCCATGAGGCCTGCTCAGCAGCTGTCAGACATCCCTGAGCCACACACTATCTCACCCATTCCTCAACCCCGCCCCCCACCGCAGCGGCCATCTCAGAACAGCTGGGCTCTTGGAGAAATGGTTGTGAACTATACTGTGAAAAGAAGGGACACAGTGAAACTCCACTTCATGGCAAAGCAGCAGCTTACCAACCAGGCAACACGGTTCAGCTTGCTCGTCTTTTCACTGTGATCACCAGGGCCTCTGCCACGTCTGCTAGCCAAGGAGCTGGCAACAGACCCAAGCTTGTCCAGACACTACTGGAAATGGCTGGAGGGCAAAGATGAACATCAGGGCAGTTCAAAAGCCTTTGGTTCCCGTGTGCACGTGCCTGTTCTCCTGCTATGCAGATTCTAAGCTCCTTTTTACTCATCCTCATTCCTTCCATGCAAAGTCTCTTACTCTAACATTCACCTTACTCAAGATGCTTAATGTATGCATTTGTTTGCTGGGCACTAAATTTTTTTAAGCCAGCTATTAATTCATTCTGAGGGTGCAATTTCCATAATGTAATTCCTTGGGTAGCAAGGAAATGACTTTTTTTTCCTCCATTGTTACATTTTCTCC
Organism: Lontra canadensis; assembly: GCF_010015895.1. Classification (NCBI taxonomy): domain Eukaryota; kingdom Metazoa; phylum Chordata; class Mammalia; order Carnivora; family Mustelidae; genus Lontra; species Lontra canadensis. The sequence continues at coordinate 5,242,892 of NW_022631068.1, read as the reverse complement.
AGGTACCATTATGAGCATTCCATTTAGTCTTGCAATTAGGCTTATATTTAACACAGGCTGACTTCACAGAGACACATTTATCACTTTCATTGCCTAATGCTATGAAAAATTCTTGGCATAGACCTGTGGCCTACAATTCTCGTGCAACTTTGGTAGTTGAACAACCAAGTATATGAAGGGAGGAGTCGCTCCACACACATTCTTCTCTTTCTTGCAACCGGTCCCCAGTGTTCTATTTACATGGACATCTTTCTCTTTTCCCCCACGCCACCTCCCTCTGCAAACCTCGGACCCCTGTCTAGTTATCCTCATTTGTTAGCTTAAAAATAACTTGTTGACACCTTCCCAGGCCTCCAATCCCCAAACTAAACCCAAGATTTTTGTTTTGAGCATTACATGCTGATTTTAATGTGATATATTCTTGGATGACCAAGTAGTAGAAGGTGAACTATAAGATGACCACATGTTCTATCACAGTTTGTCTAAAAGGGTACTATCTTACCAGTGAAATCATTAATAAGTTCCCTCTGTCACTCTCAAAAATGTCACAAAGCAGGTGTTACACTACACAGTCGCCTTTATGATCAAATGTCGGAAGAAAAGTATATTCTGTATTCAAAGAATCTGCCTTGAAGTCTGACCTCTAGTGTGTCTTTGTTGTGTGGCCTTGAGCAAGTTATTTCCCATGATTAAACTCAGTTTCATCATCTATAAAGCAGGCTCTAAGATAGTATCTCCCTCAAGGAGTATTTGGGAAATGGCAGAGTGAAAATTACCTTGATAATAGGCAAATTGCTATGCAAATCATGGTTATCAACTCTATCCCTATAGCTGTATGTATGTGTATGTGTGTGTGTGTGTGTGTGCGCGCACACGCACGTGTATGGTTGTATACTGAAATAGTTGTGAAACAAAGTCCAAAAAGATATCACAGAATAATGAAAAGTTTTCCCAGAATTAAAAACTTGGCTTCGTAGCCTCATTCTGTTAAGACAGAAGCAAGTCCTTTCCCCAGGACATCCTCACCTAGAAACAGAAGAAAAAAAAATCCCTAGGGGTGCTCCCAGCTCTAAAATCCCTTGATTATCCATCAGGGAGTATCTCATACCATTTCTAGATTAATCCTGACCCAAAGAGATGTTTACTTAAAATGTAGTCTTTTTTAAAAGGATTTATTTATTTTAGAGAGAGAGCAAAACATGCAAGCGGCGGGGAGGGGTTGTGGGAGAGGGAACAGACTCCTCGCTGAGCATGGAGCCCCATCTGGGGCTTGATCTTACCACCCTGAGACCATGATCTGAGCTGAAGTCAGGAGTCAGGGGCTTAACCGACAGAGCCACCCAGGGCACCTATAATAATGTGATTTTTATAAATTTACTCAGATGTCAATACTTCTGAGCACAGACTAGGATATTCTACCTCTCAGCAGCTGCACACTCCAAGTTCAGGAACTATTCAGTTGGTGAAATTACTGATCAAGAGGTAGGTGCTGAGAGGCCGTGGAACGCAAAACTACATTTAAGTGATCGATAGTTGCCTTCAAAAAAATGAACATCCAAAAGTCAAGGCTTTCATATCGTTCTTCCTACCCTCTGACTTATTTCAAGTGTTTCCCTTCTCTTGCTAGCTCTACTGGCAGCCTGAACATATAAAAGCCAAAACCAAATCGTATCTATTTTTTCAAGAAACAAGAAGCTTCTATTTAAGTTCCATTTCAGATTAATTCCTAATTGTCCACTAACTACAGAAGCAGCAGCTGACTACTTTTGAATAACTTTAATATGGGATATCAACATATACCTGGGTACATTTTGAGGTTCAGTCTGATACCCTAAAATATGTAACATGCCACCAAGTTTTCAAATTGATAAGGTTCCCTCGGTGGCATCCAATTTGGGGAAAAAAAACTGATGTCTGGTTAGAGGATATGTCAGGGAGAAGTGGGTCACAAACTTACCTCCCCCTTTTACTCCACAGATCAACCTCCAACCTCAACCTAAGGCAGAAGGCATACCGGTCCTCCAGATCCGTATTAGGGGAGTAAAACCTATAGGATGCCATAAATCATATTCAGTGTTTCCTCTGGTGCCCACGTTCTGAAGACTCCTGTATGTAAGCCCTTTTACATACCAAAGAAAAGAGATTAGGCTTCGAAGTCAGCTAGAGCTGCGTTCAAATCCTAGTTTTGCCATTTGCTAACAGTGTGATTAAGTTGTAACCTAGGTCTCTGCTGTCTTATTTGTAAAAAGGATAATATATGTCTTCCGGGAATTTGATAAGGATTAAAGGGAAATGTATGTGTGTAAACATCTGGACAGAGCCTTACACTTAAATACACTACATATATTCATTAGTGTTTTCATGTCCATGTGCATTCAGTAAACACAACCCTGTTCGCAAGTCCTATGCTTGTCCTTGATCCTCTAATATATGGAAACCTTATCCTTGAACTTGTTTCTGAACAACATCCTAGTGCCTAGAAACCAAATACCCCAAATAGGCCATCCTAAAGCCAAAAATCTACGTGGGATCCATTCCATCCCCTGGAATCTCCCTGTCTTAGCCCATTCAGGCTACCATTGTAAAATACCGCAGACTGGGTGACTTAGAAACAACATTTACTTCCCGTTGTTCCGGAGACTTGCAAATACTAGAATCAGGTGCCGTGTGGTCCTACCCTTCCTGATTCAGAGCCAGCCTGTGTCCCTCACAGGGTGGAAGCGGCTGGGGATATTTCTGGAGCCTCCTTTATAAGGCATTAATCCTGTTCATGAGGGCTCCATCCTAATGCCATCACCTTTGGTGTGTATGATTCCAACATATAAATTTGAGGCAGACACGAACATTCAGACCACAGCACGCCCTCACACCATGGCCAAAAGTTGGTCTAGACTATGATGGCTAATTGTTGACTCTCTGCACCCGAGGTTTGCATACCAGAACAGACATCGGCTGGTAGCACCAGGAGTTTTTTTATTTCCTTACCCTCTGATCGTCTGCCCCCAATTCCCCCTAGTGGGTGGATTTACTGCTACCCTGTCCCATCAAAGTTGTCAGTCTCTGCTCCTGCTGGTGCTAATAGGTCATTCGTACTGAAACGTCTCTAATTCTATAAGCTAAAGACTTGGCTAAGGAAAAGTAGGTTCATTAATCATGTATAGATTATACATTTGTATGCTTTCTGTTCATGCTACCAAAGGTCACCTGCAAGTTGGCTCGAAGCATTCTCCATTGTATATTTGCAAGATGCCTTATGTAAAGATACTCTGATTATTTTAAGAGACTCTTCTTTTGTATTCGGTGAACTATCTCAACTCCTCCTTTTAGTTCAGAAATTCTATGGGTATCCTCTGTGTGCATGACCTAGACCCTAACGTTCTCCATCATATACTGCATTACAGATATCTGAAATAATGTAGGTTTTTTGGTTTGTTTGTTTTTTTTAAAGTATGCTCAGCAGTAGTTAAATAGATCTAAATAAAGATCTTCTTTCTGGTGTTTTGTCCTTGATCCTCTAATATATGGAAACCTTATCCTTGAACTTGTTTCTGACCAACATCCTAGTGCCTAGAAACCAAATACCCAAAATAGGCCATCCTGAAGCCAAAAATCTACTTGGGATCCATCCCATCCCCTGGAATCTTAATATGCTTAATGCCTCAGTGCCTCTCCTAAACCTCCATTTATTAGGCCCTTTAATGCTCCAAATATGTAGACATTTACATCTGGACCAGACTTCACATTCTTCGGTTAAGGATGCACTTAACTGAGGACCAAAGAGGAAAGGAGAATGGCCCAAGAATAAAGTGTGGGTTAGTGGCCAGGCTAGGATCCCAATGCAGCCCATAGAGTTTGCAAATCTTGGAGCTTTCTGATCAGAGCGCCAAGGAGAGGATACTGTGTGCTGACGATGCTCCCCTCAGCACAGCCAGGTGATCCTCAGCAAAGAGCCACCTCATCTATTTATACCCCCGTGCCTATCACACGTTATCACCTCTATGCATATCATGATATAAAAGATTAGGAGTTACTGTTTTTACTCCTTTCTCCCCCATATTCATAAGCTGCAATGTCAAAAGCAGAGTGTTTTGTTCAAGATAATACAACTTATGGAATGATCTGAATGAGAGTCATTGGTTTACTCTTACCCAAAGGGCATCTCTTTGGAGTTTATTGGTGCTTTAATTCATATCAGCCAGAGACAAAGTATGACAACTTTCCCCTACCAGTCTGGGTGATGAGGCTACAGGCTTTCAAATCCAGCTGGCCCTGATAAGGAATCAAAACAGTACCAAGCTAAAGAAGAGGGAAATGATATTTTTAACTCCAAAAGCCAGGGGCAAGAAAGAACCCTGCAGGTTCTGAAAATGGTGTGAATGGTACAAAGTGGTGACTGTTTTATTGACCTAAACTGAAAGGCTCCAGAGTACAGCAGAGAGGAGAAAAGCATCTATAATACCCCACATGTGTGTTTATACGATAATGAACACTTTTGGTGAATAAGAAAAAATTCATTTGAAAATATTGAGGTTGATAATTCAGTCATGCCTGAGGGGGGAAAAATGTACAAGTCTGTAGTCAGATCTGCTAATTATTCTTCCATTTAAAATACAGCACTCCCTCTGACTTAATAATTAGAACCCTGACCACCCTGATTCATATAATATTTAATCTAAATAAATCTTATTCTCATAGAAATAACAAAGACTTGGGGCACCTGGGTGGCTCAGTCAGTTACGTGTCTGACTGGATCTTAGCTCAGGTCTTGATCTCAGGGTCCTGAGTTCAAGTTCCACACAGGGCTCCATGCTGGGCTTGGAGCCTACTTTAAGGAAAAAAAAAAAGGAAAAGATAATAAATACAAAGATTTTTCCCATTGGGATATTAATAATTCATACTGCTTTCCTTCACAGAGACACAAGTTACCACACCAGAAGTTAGCACTTTGTCAGAAAATGACAGAAAAAAACAACTAAATGAGATTAATCAAAACTAGGGGTGGTCCTACTTCAGGCGTGGCTGGGTGCAGAAGTTCCAACAGTATTTCTGGATCGAGGACAACTTTGCCTCCCCACACAATTCTGTGTTGGCTTCATTTGAAGATAGTTTCTCCCCAAGGTTCCCAAATGACCACAACTGTTCCTGGTCATATCCTTCCAGATTCCTCCCCTGCTAGAACAGTGAGATAATATGCCCAGAGGCAGGGCTGGTGTGTGTTTTGGGGGGGGCTGGCTTGTGAGTAATTGATCTGCTTAAGTGACTTGTCAAACCTTCAACTAATCCCTGTGGCCAGGAAAATGCACTGCTCTAAGTGTCTCAAAGAAAGAGGAAAGGGTCCAATGCTAAAGTCATATGGACCGAAAGGAAGGAGAGGTGGCTTCTAGAAAGAAACTGAGGAATGGTTATCAATGGGTAAAAGAATGCTGGGTAGCAACAACAACAGGAGTTCAATTCCCTATTCTGGCTGTCCTCATTTTCTGTCACTTCCATAAACTAGTTTCTGCATCTATGATTCTCCTGAACCCCAGGAACCACCACTGGGATATTAAGATGAATCTAACTAGGCTCCATTGATGAACACTCCAAAAACACCATCTTTCCCTGTATCCATCTCAGTTCAAGCTCAATGTCGTTTCTGCAGTTTCTTTTCTCCCACAAATCCTGGCTATGACTTTTGGAATTTCTGCTGATGGGAAACAATTTTCCCTAAATCCTTATCCTCTCCAAAGAATGTTTCCACCATTAGCCGGCTATGATCAGGATTTTTTGTTCATGTCCCCAAAATCCATTCCCTTATCACTCTCTCCAGAGAAATGTACTATTCCCACATGATGTACATTCCATGGAAGGTGTTTGCATTCTCCAAGCTCATAACCACACACATGACAACTCAATCCATGGTTCCATAAAACCCTTCCTCGCTGCCTAACTTCATCCCTGACCCAGACTACATAGTTAATTGCCTCAATCATCCTTTCTAAGCTTCAGATGCCTTACACACACAATGGGGACATAACTGGACCTTCTTCATTGAGAACTAGTATGACTATAAGAGATACTCGTCATCAGGCTCTTAGCATAATGTGTGGCTCACAGGTGTCACAAAAATGCTAGCTGTTCCTACTGTCGTAGGGGTGGGTTTGGGGGTAGGTGGTCATATCTTTTTATAGTATTACATTTTATATTGCTTCAATATTCTTGGAGTAAGAGAAAACACAGTATATATGAAATGGAATTACTTGAATCTGGTGATAAACCATTCACTAATCTGCTGACCAAAGGCACATCTAAATAGAAACCAAAAACTAGTGCTTTGAGCAAGACCCTCATTTATTGATTTTCTTAGTTTTCTCAGAAAAGTAGAACACCCATTTCACACATGACTTAAATACCTTGAAGGTGAATCTTAAGGGAAAGGCCATTAATTCCTACTATGTGTCAAATACTCAACATAGGTTATTTCACTTAAACCTCACAATTATTTTTTTGGTTATTTTCCTCAACAAATATTTATTAAATAATGCCTACATCTGACATTTTAAGGACACAAAGATAACAAGAACATGCTGTCTGCTTTCCCAGACCAGTGAGGGAAATGGATTAAGCAAATTAGCAGTTACAGTCAACGTGATAACAGCAGGACTCAGAGCGCTAGGCAGGGGACCCAAAGCAGGGGCAAGGGTAGATTGCTTGAAAGAGCTAAAAATTTCACTTCATTTTGATGGACAAGCGAAAGCCAAGCAAAAATGATGGGAAAAGATATTTCATTCAAATGAGGACAGAAAAACTGAGAACATACTATATATAAGCTCTTTTCTTTTTTTGAGAGAGATCACAAGTAGGCAGAGAGAGGAGGAAGCAGGCCCCCTGCTGAGCAGAGAGCCCTATGGGGGTCTCGATTCCAGGGTCCTGGATCACGACCTGAGCCGAAGGCAGAGGCTTTAACCCACTAAGCCACCCAGCCACCCTAATGTACAAGCTCTTTAACCCTCAAGTCAGAGAAGTCTGAGCAACTTTCATGCTCGTGAGAATTGCAAAGTGCTGGAGACCAGTTCTAAATATAGCAGATTGAATCCAAAAATCCATACACTTGACCATTAAGCTAACTCCACAGCAAGACAACTATAAGTAGTTTGATGCAAGTATGTATTTTATCACAGTGGACGTGGCAGGAAATAAGGCTAGAGGTAGGTGGGAACTAGATCCAGAAAGGCCAGCCTACCATTCTAAGAAGTTCAAGTCCCACCTTGAAGGTCAAGTAGATATGCAAAAAGTCTTCAGCACAGACTCACAGGATAGACAGATACTAGTAGTACTCACTGCATGCCAGGCACTGCTCTAAGCACTTACACCTCATCTAACCATACAAACAGCCCCTGGAAGTAGATACAATTATTATCTCTAATTGTAAAAGTGAGGCACAGATTGGTTAGGTGACTACCTCAGGATGGCACAGCCAGCTAAGTAGTAGAGCTGGGCTTCCAACCAAGCAGTCCAGCTACAGAAGCTATGCTCTTTACCACTCTGCCATCCTGCCCGCAGGTCAACCATGTAAAATCGCTCAGCTTCTGACTATGTGCTGGATGGACTGGAGAGCAGCCAGAATGGAAAAGACAGGGATGGTAATACCTACTGTGAAGTTAGTGTCACACCCTCCATATTCCTTAGGCAAGGAATCAAAGTCGGAGAAATTAAGAGATGTTGCCCTAGATGACACAGTATGTGTCAGAATTTCATTCCGAGTGTCGGATTCTGAAGTCCCTTACAAAGTTTGGAACTTCCTCTTGCTAATATCAGTAATACTATTCCCAATCAGTTGGGTCTAAAATAATGAGGCTATATTCTCTGTAAATTTGGCATTCAAGTGTGATCCCACTAAGTGACATGTTTAAGCATATCAGAAAATCATCTGCAAATTGTCACGCTTCCCTTGTGACTTGCATAGCTTTTCTCTGGCTAATGGTTTTAAGAAGAGGCTGCAGAGCATGTCACTATTTAAAGCTGGTAAGTATCATCATCACAGTGAGCAGGTCGTTAGGAAAAGCATTATGTCTGCTCTTTTATGAACTGTTTTTAATATAAAATTGATCTTGAGGTGCAACAAAGGTAAATGCTATAGACTTGTTTTCTTTTTCCTTCTACTCTCTTATTTTAGTATCATTTGAGCTTTGATGAATGTTAACCATTTCTATTTAATACCTGACTTTATGGTGAAATTCCATCTTGAGACAGGAAATGACATACTGTAGAAGGAATTAGATATTTGCAACCCCTGGTATATGGATTCCAGCCATCTGTCTGCTTAATAAACACTGTAGTTTTACAATCAACTGAAAGTAAGAACCGGCTTTCAGTAAAACAAAATCATGGAAAATGCCATTTCCTGCTTTAAGGGTGCCATGTTGCCTCCCCAGAGATTTCCCCTGTGTGCTTAAGGGTGCAGATTAAGGAGTGTGCCAATGTAATTTCTTATTAATTGTAACCTACCCTGAAGGTTTTATAGCTGCTGACGTAGCCACTAGCCACAGGTGATTGTTGAGCACTTGAAATCTCTGATCTGAGGGGTGTCAAACCTATTTTTACTTTCCTTCGTTAAGGCAACTTTTAGAAATTTAAAGTAATGTGTGTGTTTTACGTCACATTTCAACTGGACAATGCTATTCTAGAGCCAAAACATCTACTGATTTTAGAACACACATCTGTGAATATGCATGTTTTGCGCTTTGTTTTGTTAAACATAAAGCAAATCCTCTCCGAAGATATTTATTACACTTTGGTTTTCTTCTCCTTAATATAGTCTTCAAAGAGAAACTGGAAGTGAATATACCAAAATTCAATATCCTTATTTATGTAAAACTCCACAAATCAGCTTTCAATAGTCTAGGAGACTGAAAGCAAACTATTTCCCAATCTTGTCTAGGCACAGCTCGAAAAATAGGCTACGTTTTAGAGGGCTATCTAGAATTCCTTTGTCATCTATGTGGGTACTTATACAAGCTAAATAACCATTTTATGCAATTTTAGTATTCAACCTATAAGAAAAGACCTTACTCCTACCACAAACCTAAAAGCATAAGCTAGATTTGAATAAATAATTGGAATAAATTTGAATTTTTGCCTTATTCCTGCCCAGTGTCTTTCAGGATATGCCACACTGAAAAAAATGGTATTTCCCACAAAGAAGTACAAGAACACAGTGCAAGAGAACAGACACGTGATTTCTGTCTTACGATTAAAAGTGGAAAACTTACCAATTTTGGAAGAAATGATCAGTGACAAGATAAAGAGAATTGTCACAATAACATGAAGGAATCAGTTATTTAAGTCATAGAATTATGAGAGGTCCAGGGCTCAGGTGGAGAGTTACTTTACTGTGTCACTGGCAGTTCGACTCGAGAGACACTTAATGATTCTGAGTTCTTTGCACTGCTTTCAAGTGACCCATAAAGCAGTTTCTCAATTTTTCTTAAAACTGGCAAGATCAGAAAGCTTGGACAAAAAGTGAACTAATTTGATTGAAGCCAGATAGAAGTGGTGATGACACAGTTGGAAAGAATGCATTCACTCAGCTGGAGAAAGTTTTAAACCCTGGGTACTCCCAGCCTTTCTTACCTGAAGGCCTACAAGTGATCTTCCCAGTGCATCAGCCAGATTCCATTTCGTAACTGCCCCAAGGTTCATTTTCCACAAATAATAATGCAGCCGCTTCTATTCACTTAGAATTTTATTTGCAACAATACAGCAGAGACTGCTGGTGCTCACTGACAGCTGTGTCGTCCCCCTTCCCAGGCACACAGAGGTTCTGCTCGATTGGTATGGCCATGGATGGAGTTCTGCCCAATGCCTTGTAAGCCAAAGTGATACGTGGCACTTTCAGGTCTGGTCCATGAATACCTCCCCTGCATGACCTCTTTTTTCCCCATCGGCTGATGAAAGGATGAGGACTCTGAAAACCAGGAAGAGGCTGCAACCACAAGATGGAAGGTGAGTGGGTTCCTGACCTACCTGTGGAAAACAGCTCCACTTGCCACCCACTCTGTGAGCAACGATGGGAAAAATAAGAATTTGTTTTGGATCTACTGAAATTTTGGACCTTTTCTATCATAGCAGGTACCACTGCTTCCTTGCCTTACATTAAGTAATCTCGTGTATGTTAGCTATTCTTCTGCACTACAGTTTCCCCATTTCGGAGCAAAGAAGTGAGAAGACATTTGAAAGGCTAATTCATTATGTCTAATAACAAATGGGCAAGGGGTAGCAAGAGATCACGTGACTGGTTCAGTTAATGCAGGACACTATGTAAACCAGATTCCCTGGCAAATACACATCTAGGTATAAATGAAAAGATGAACGAAATGCGATAAAAACAGACAGTGAATTCAGTGTGGACAAGCTGGAGGAGAATGTATGTTAAGGAGTAAGCCGTGAGCAATTACCAACAGAGCTGAGGCACTCGGCCATGAGCATACTAGCTTTATTCTAGCATGCATGAGGCCGAGATGAAGAAACACATCACTGTGTTGGGATGGAATGAGGCAGAAATACAAAACATAGAATGAACCACCACATTCTACTGGCCAGTAGTAGTTAAAGGATTCTGCCAATATCCCATTGCGGGAGGACTGACATTAGCGATACCCCCAAAGTCTGCTGACATTTGCACATTGTATGTGTTTTTCCATTTGTCCTTTGTGTCTTTAGTAAAAATCTGAGTCAAGAGCAATCTCTAAGGTAATAGAAAGAAGCATCTGGGCCAGGCAGACCCAGCGGCAGTACCCGGCCTGGGCTCCTGACGACACAGCACAATCCTCATCGAGAGAGACCAATTCCATTTAGGTTAACCTTGCCTTAAAATATGGCACCTGACTGGGTACTATGGTTTTCTGGATCTACGTATAATAAATACTCTGCACGTATTCTGAGTTGATCTGGGCATGTCAAGTACAGCTGGCATCATTCTATAATAGTACCAGTTGTTAAATACTTTGAATATTTTACAAGTAACTGCTTTCCCAAACAGATCATAACCCAGAAGATGACTTAGAGATTGACTATGTTATCTTCAATAATGTTGCCTAAAGGAACATTAGGGAACATCTCTTGGTCCATTGAGAATTCTTATTTACGAAAGAAAGATCATGTTATCTTGACTTCTGAACAGAAAGTCAATGTTTAGTAGACTGTTTTAAAATAAAATTGACTGCTATATATTTATATGGCTCTGCTAATCTCATGAGTCATTTCAGATGTGACAATTATGGATAACAAACACCTATGTAACTCACCAAAGTACAACCTCAAAATGCACTCCAAAGAATCAGCACTTGCCTAAGTGTCAGATTTCCACTCCCTGTGTGATGCAAGCTGGTTTAACATGTTTCTCTATAGAGGAAGGCAGTACTGTCTGCAAACTTTAAAAGGTAAGCATGGACTTGGTAAGTGATGGAAAGTGCTTCGAGTGCATTCAAGAGACTCTTTTTGCCCAGTAGAAATGTACTTGAAGGAAAAGGATAATAAAGGCTAGGACAAGGTGATATCAAGTCCGCCTGGTAAAGCCAATCTACGCAACCAATATATTGTATCTTATGCCATGCAAGTCCCCTCCTTGCCCCAGTGTTGCTAACATACTGTATTGGTTTCAAGACGGAAATAACAGCTTCTTTGCTCACTTGCAGTTCTTTATCAAGCTGATAAACAGAACACCTCTTGATAACTTATGATACAATAAGTTTCATTTTCTAGTTTCAGTCACATTTCTCAAAAGAAACATTATTGAAACTTTAAGCATAATGATCTCCTCTAAGCACAGACACACTTTTTTCTCTTAGAATTAAATCAGTGTTAAAAAGTGCCCTCCCCTGCTTTAGGACCATAACAAACACATCCACTTCTAAATTTAGCACCAGTGCTGGTTGGTAAGCATTTGTAGAAGAGAGAGTTTGCCAGAAAGGTTTGAAGTTATTTTAATGCTGCTTAATACTGCTGTTGATATTCAAATACTCATGTTAACATGACTACCAATCTACTTTTACTACCAGTAATAGCACATTTAAAATAGGTGAGCATTTCTGGGGGTTGAGTAGTGAGGCTGGAGAGTCACTATTTAGCATGCTATCTTCTTTAGTCCTCAGAAGGGAATGACAGTAGAATGATTGTTTTAAGTTTCTTTGTGTCTCCTGTCAAACAGAAAATAGCTATGTCCCTTAGAAGGAGAAGTGTCTCCTTGCCAAGTGACAAACTGATTCACATATGCCACAGAGACCATGGCTCCAACATGATACAACCCATCTCTTCTCTCAGACCTTCTGGATCAGGCATAAAGAGGACTTCTACAACTCTCCATCTGTATGCAATCAGGAAAGCAAAGATCTGAGCAAGCATTGTCTCTTCAGCTTCTGCCTTTTCAATTAAGACAGAATGAGAGGCGAGCCCTGGAAGAGGGCCTGATTGTCCCAGGGAGCCCAAGATAAAGCCAACACTATGATTCCCACATTGTCTCATGTCCATTTTGAACCTGCAGGAATGGAGACAAAAATGGTGATACTCCAAATCTCCACCAGGCAGTGGGAGAGAAATACTCCGCTTTTATGAAACAATGTGATCCTAAATTTATCAATGGTTCAAAGTTATATGACCATCAGAATAATTGATTCCATGCTGTTTGGAGCCACACAGTGGAACACAGATCTGAGACTCATCAATGTTTCCCATTGGTCAACCAGGGAGCCAAGACACCGTATGAAAAGACAATGTCCTACTCGACAGCACATGCTGAGAAACTATGGAAGTCTCTTGGAACATGAGAGGCAGAGTTCTGTGTTTAGTAACTTGTCATGTTCCCCATGTTCTCCTGACTTCCCATCACAAGTGCTTCTCCGCTCTACACCTAGTCCTAGGTAGGACTACTGAGTGAATAGTGAATGAGTTTAAACAGAAGCCATTTGAAGAAGATTCTGAAATAGACACACACACACACAAAAAAAGTAAACACGCAAAAAATACATCACACTTGGCCTACCCTATTGCCTCTTACATTGGGGTAAAGGATTTGACCCTTTCTGGTATGATCATGTTCAGTATCCACAAGACACTTGGTATCAATGGGGTATTTAGGATCAATAGGAATGAAACATAAAATAGAATAAATGAATTTTGTACATACAACAGTCTTTGAACTTAAATAATAAGCCCATTGACGATTTTCTAAAATATTAAAATAGATATTTCTCAAGCATTTACAACTTTAATTCTTCTTTGATTGTCTGACGATGGTACAGATTCAGGGTAATTAATACACGAGGCTACAAGAGCAGAATGGCTTTGTGCCAGATGAACTAGCCAATCCCATTTCATATCAATATTTATTTACTGAGCACCCAGAAAACACAAGGTCTTCTATCAGGGAGTAAGGCTGATACATAAACAGCTAAATTTAATAAGGCATAATGCATTAAATACAAGCAGAAATGATAGGAGAAATGATTTATTCTGACTGAAAAGATCAAGGAAAAATGGGATTTGAGTGGGACTAGGAAGGGTAAACAGGGGATGCCTGGGTGGCTCAGTGGGTTAAGCGTCTACCTTCAGCTTGGGTCATGATCTCAGCGTCCTGGAATCGAGTCTGTGTCAGGCTTCCTGCTTGGGAGGGAGTCTGCCTCTCCTTTTCCCTCTGCCCTTCCCCCTTGTTCATACTCTCTCTCTCAAATAAATAAATAAAATCTTTAAGGAAAAAAAAAAGAAGAAGAAGGGTAACAGGATTTCAACTGGAAGAAAAAGAGGATGGAAAAGTCTCTCCAGTATAATAAATGATCCCAAAGAGAGGGAAGGGAGCCTGAGTTACCTGGCCGGGCCTGGCCAGAGAATACTTAGTTAAGTGTCAGTGTGAGTGGTAAGGGAATGGGCAAAGCTCTTGTAAAAGATGAGGCTAGAAATATCTAGATGGGGCCAAGCTATCACTGGGTCTTGAGTGCCCTGCTGAAAAGTGTAGACTTTGTTCAATACAAGTCAGCTTCTTCAGTAGAAAATGATGTCACTCTATAGCCCACTCCTGAGGTTTATGACTGTTTAAGCATGACATTATGATTCGGCATGTTCCTGATAAACTCTTTCTTACCACTGTATATTCAAGTTTGTACCCCTGTGTCAACAACACCTTCTATAACTGGCTGAACTCAACTGAAAGGGATTTTGTCATCCACGCCCACCATCAGTCCTTTCTTTACATTTATGATCCAGGGTCAAATCATCAAATAGTCCTAAAAAAATCTGAAAGTCACATTTCTTACAGTAATCTGACCTGGTCCAATTATTTCAATATGATCCGGGGGTAGGGGATGGGGACAAACTAAAACTTTAACCACTAGCAAAAGGGACAGACTCCCATACCATCATCTTTAGGTGGAAAATTGTCAGTAGCCCTCACTGCTCCAAATGCAGTCCACACTTGTTGAAAGTTGACCTGAGCTTCCTCTAACCCACCTGCTTCCTGATTTTATAAATGAATCACGTGTACGGTAGAGTTTCAAATCCCTCCTGAAATATGACGACATTGCTCTGTAATCAGACGCGCACTCCTAAAAAATTCCACCACCTTTAACTATTTATCACTCTGATTGAGTTCTTACAAATGGACCTGGCTCTAAATGTGTCAAACCTGGCCCGAATGTCAATCTCGCCTCTCGTCATTCTCTCCAACGTTCTGTCCGTATATCTAAAGACAGAATTTTAGATTGAGACCTTTCTGGATTCTTCCTCATTACATTAGACGCTTCCAAAACGACATCTGGAGTGCCGTGAGCACTCTTGCCAAAGGTTTCCTATTCCCCTTGCATTCACTTCAAAATCCCTAAACATCATCTTCTCTGAGTCACAACCCAGCAGTTTACCAACTTTATTATCTTCAGCAGTATCGTATTAAAACAACGGATTTTTCTCTCCTGCCTCTCCCTATCCTGCGCTCCATTCGTACCCCTGATTCTCTGAAAGCAACCCTGCACAGGTAAGGTCCCTAGATTACTTACGTAACTCAGAATTTCATTTACATCTTAAGCATGCGCTGTCACATTAATCTTTCTGTCTACACCAAGCCTTCTCTGGCCTTCTGTTAACTGACTTTCTGGGTTTTTCTCGTAAGGTTTATCTGCCTCCCATCAAGCAGAATTTCTGGGAAGCAGCACTTCCCCAAATACACCTCCCTGCAAACACACTCATAATAAGTGACTTCAGAGAGCTACAAGGATTCTGAAGTGCCTTGGAATAAACACAGCTACGTTCCAGGAACTTCTACAGCGAAGTGAATTCCATTGGCGTGATTTTCTCTGAAGGTCTGTCATTCCATTAGCAAAGCAGACTCCACACTAAGGGCCATGTGCAGATCTACCTTTGGGAGCAGAGATATCCTTGGCTGGGGGCAAGGCTTGAGTGGCTTAAGTGCCTCTGTGTCCCACGCAGATTTTGCTTTGTTACAGAATCTACTTTTTATTTTTATAAGATTTTATTTATTTAGTTGACAGAGAGATCACAAGTAGGCAGAGAGGCAGGCAGAGAGAAGGGGGGGAAGCAGGCTCTCCACTAAGCAGGGAGCCCGATGCGGGGCTCGATCCCAGGACCCCGGGATCATGATCTAAGCCGAAGGCAGAGGCTTTAACCCACTGAGCCACCCAGGCACGTGTTACAGAATCTTCTAAGAATCTTCTTGATACACAAGTGTATGCTGTATCAGAAAGGCATCTTGATGTGTTCATTCATCAGGAAACTTCTGAGCACTATACCACACTTAGCTCTGTGCTAAATGTTGGTTGAACCTAGATCTGCAGTCATGGCCTGCAGAAAGCAGGCAAGTGAATGGTCAGCTGCAGCATGGGGCTAGAGCAGTGTTTGGAGAGTGTCTTGGAGCACAGAGGAGGAGTGCTCGCCCAGACTGAGATCAGAGAGGGCTTCATGGAATTCAAAGGTAGGAAAGAAAACGAAGGTACATTGCCATAACCTGCCAAGTCATGAAAGAGCCTCTTCCCGTGGTTAGAAAATAACTGTCCTTTCCTTCTCCAGTGTTTAACATATTTCTCTGAGCATCAAAAAAGCACGGAGGGAACACTATGAGTGTGATATTACCATCTCCTGAAACGCTGGAGGGTTTTGAGCAAGAGCATCACACTAGGTTTAGGACAGACCCTAGATCAGAAGACCCACACTGGAGAGAGCTGCAGCCAGAGAATGGACAGTGAGATGGGGAGCCAATAAAAGCCCCAGGGGCTAACTCCTTAGCTCTGATTTTTTGCTTAAAGAATTCAAATTTCAAAAAAAAAACAAAACAGCTCCTTGCACATCTTTCATCTAAGAAGGTGAAACTACACACAAACATTTTGCCGCCTTTTTTTTTTTTTTTAACATTTTGCCACTGCTTAATAGAAGTTGTTGGTGGATTTGGGGGGTAGGGAACTTCTTTTCTAGCTATCTGATTTCCCTAAGAAAGGTTTCCCCTTGAACCACCTTCTGGTTCTTCCCTGAATGCTGGTGTGTGAGAGAGAGAGGACCTGGACATGCAGAGCCCAGCTCTTTCCTCACTTACGCACTAGGGATCAGGAGGTACGCAGGAAACACCCACTCTGGGCTGGTTCTAGTGCCCTCCTGTATGCAGAGGAGGCCCTATGGGGAGACGCTCCAGGGGCTGCCTTGGTCCACGGTAAACAGGTGTGGTGGTCTAATTTGGCGGTTCAGTATCATGAATACTATTGTCAAATACATAAGCCATGTTCTCTGGTGTAATTCTTACCAGTATTCATATTGACATTAGGGTTTCCACTGCTTGATTTATTTGTCTCTCAACCGGTTCTGAATGCAGGTGGAGGGAGAAAAAAGACTTCATTTTTAGGCTCTTCTCAAACCATAACAATTATCATAAATAGTTAATATGCTGGTCCCCGAGAGATCATCTCAGGTAGCCCGATAAGGCCAAGTGTCTGAAGTTATAACAGAGGATCTGATCCTCAACCACAAAGACAAAACACAAAGCCAGTCTAGAAGGAGACAGAAGTAGGGAGCCAATTCACAGTGCAGCCGCAAGGAGACAGGAGCGAGTACTAGCAGCACTGGAGCTCCGGGAGAAAGGTGTTCCTAAACCCCAACCACATTTTTGCCCTTAGGTTGTAGGACACACCCGGAAAGCAAAGGCCAGCAGACATGTCCACCTTCTCCAGCATACAACCAGCTCAGAAGAACCCTTCATCTGGGAATTAAAGCTCCATGCCCCCATCTTAACATCTTAATAACTGCATCTTTGAATAAGTTTTGAAAATGCAATCTAATGGGATAACACAGCATGCCCTGGGGCTTTGCAGCCCTAGCTCATGTGTGGTTCCACCACCATTGGCCTCTCCCCTACCCCCCACCCACCCCAGGATGAGTTCTCAGCTCTCCCTTCTTCAGACCCCTGAGCCCTGTTCCCTCACAGCCTCTGTCTTTGCCACTCAGCAGCAACTGCCATCTGCGCCCCCCGCAGGGTCCTGTGCAGACACAGGAAGGCTCGGGGGTGTGGGGGGATGCATGTGCTGGGTTTTCCAGGTAAAGTATGCCTGCGTCAGCCTCACCCTGAGCGAGCAGCACGCAGGTGCATTCCACGGTGACGCAGGGAATTGGTGGGGAGACTGTGGTCTCTTGGGTTTCTCATCTGTTGGGGACTGGGGTGCAGGGCTCAAGGGAAGGGGAGCTACCGGGCTCAACCTCCCTGCCCACACCAGGTCACACTGCACTGGTCTGGGCAGAGAGGAGCCCTGTGGTCAGTGGGCTGAGTGTGTGTGGGGGTCAAGGTAGGGGATGGGCCTGAGGCTCCCCCGAGCATTTGCACTCACCTCAAGAGCATCCCCCATGGCCAACAGAATAACTTTATTTTTTAACTGATTTTGGGGGGGAGGGGTTGGGGGAGAGACAGAGATAGAAGGAGTGAGAGAAACAGTCAGGTACTTGACCAACTGAGCTACTCAGGCACCCTGGAGAGTGACTTTAAATAGCAAATAAAAAACACCTCAATAAGGTGTGAAAGACACTACAAAAGAAAGGCAAAAGTTTTATATTTTAGTACTTTTAAACAGAAGACTTTTCCTTTTTTCCTACTTTTTCCCCCCACTTGCACTTTACTCTGGGTTCTATGACAATTTCATAGCCAGGTTTGCCAGTAAATTTCTCTTGCTTGCAACCAAGGGAGTCCTAACCAGCACATCATAATGCCTTTCACATGGCTCGATGTTTTGAATAATTTTTTGTAAGCCTCTTTCACATGAGATAATACTATTCTGTAAATAGTTACATTGGGTAGGAAGCATCTGTTCGAATCTTTCTCCCCACACTAAATGGTGACATCTCCAGCGACCTTGTCTTACTCTTTCGGTGCCCAGAACTATGCTCCAGACATGGAATTCACATTTACTCTATGTTTGAAAAATAAATGTCAATATTATCAGTCATTAAGATAAGAATGTTCTCAGGGCGCCTGAGTGGCTCAGTCGTTAAGTGTCTGCCTTCGGCTCAGGTCATGATCCCAGAGTCCTGGGATCAAGCCCCATATCAGGCTCTCTGCTCCACGGGGGGCCTGCTTCTCCCTCTCCCATTCCCTCTGCTATGTTCCTTCTCTAGCTGTGTCTCTCTCCATCAAATAAATAAATAAAAATCTTAAAAAAAAAAAAAAAGATAATGTTCTCAAGGATCATCACATCTTATCCAGGCCTAAGGGACAGACAAGGGAGAAGGCCCTGTCTTTTACCTCCTGACAGCTGCCCAGAGCCCAATTTCAGATCCAGGTTCATGCAGCACTGGCAAAGCAGATCAACATTCCTACAGACGACACCAACCCGCAGGTCATGTTGTGCAAATCAGATCTGAAACAGTTTGCCAGTGTTTTGTCCACTTAACCCCAAACTTTTAGCAATAGCTCTTGCCTAGATTCAAAAGTAATTTATTCTGTTTATCAAAAATGGGAGCAAATTTAAAAAATTATATATTGCCATTGTACTGTCTCTTCCCTTGCTGATTTTATGGTCTCTAGTTAGAAGAAAACAAACAAACAAACAAATGAGTGTTAAATGATGAATGTCCAGAGAGGAAAGGAAGAAGGGGAAAGAGATTAAAAAAAAAAAAAAAAAACCAGGAAGGAAGGGGACTAAAGACAGTAGCACTAATCAGGTTAAATTGGATCAAGCCATGCCTTATTCAAGATTTACCTGTGAGCTGGAACAACGCTATCCACCTCCCAGGGATACGCTGGGAAGTCATGAGGTGACATATGCCAACACACTCAGCAAGCCGGCTTGCACGTATTTTGTGACTGCTGAAGCTGAACAGGTACTTACCAACCACATTGAAAAAAAAAATCCAAAATAAATAAAGAAAAAAGAAAGAACACCTTCCCTGGGCACTGGCCTCCAGGAGAGTTCATCGGAATGAATTCATACCAATTAGTATTGTTCAAGAACTTGCTGCCTCCTGTTTTGCTTGTGCATGTTGTTAATGGTGTTTATTTCTATGCAGATGCAGTCAATTCCATGAACACCACCACCTCTAGAAGAGCTTTCATACATTAAAAAAAAAAAAAAAAAAAAAAAAAAAAACACAACAGTTCAAGGGCACCGCCTTTAAGAGGCTGTCTTCCACTCAAGGTCCTGGGATCTAGTCCAGTATCAGGGAGGGGTGGAGGACCTTCCAGCTCAGCAGGGAGCCTGCTTCTCCCTGTGCCCTGTCCCCTGCTCTTGCGTGCTCTCTCTCTGACTTATAAAGGATCTTTGCAGGGCACCTGGGTGTCTCAGTCAGTTCAGTGTCTCACTCTTGACTGGGGCTCAGGCCATGATCTCAGGGTCACGGGATCAAGCACCCAGTTGGCCTCCGCACTCAACAGGGAGTCTGCCTGAGATTCTCTCTCCCTCTGCCCCCCCCCCCGCTCCCTCTCTCTCTTGCTCTTTCTCAAATAAATAAAATCCTTAAAAAAAAAATCAGTTCCAGTTGTCTAGTTATTCTTGTCTAACTCCCTCTGTAAATGTTTCAGTTGCAGTTGGAAAAGTTAACTGCACACAGCGTGCTCTGAAACTGAGACACAAATTTGGGTACTTCGGTCAGAAGGCGGAGGTTCAAGCCAACTCATCAACCACCCCCTCTCCTTCTCCTCACACACTGCACCACCGCTGATACTGTTTTTACATTTTACAGCATTTGATATTTTAAAAACACACTGATACATATACACTCTTTTAAGAATTCTTTGCAATAACATTGTTGGAAAAACACAGATGGTGATGTTAACCCACTTTACTATGTAAAAATATAGAAGTTACAACTCACCAGCAAGAAAATCTTGTCTAAGATTTCCTTGTCTTAGACCTTGTCTAAGACTCTGTAAACTCGGGGTCCAGTTCTGCAACTACACCGCACTGCCCCCGCCAGGCAACATGTATAAAACATGAGATGCTCCCTATCTTATTGACGGCCACACAAGGGACCGGGAGAACCACATTAAACAAAATTACTGTCCTTGATTCTTTACTTTCAAGACTGTGGACACCAGAAACGTTATTGGAACTTATATTTTTTTACAATCAGACTTTCAAACTCCACAAAGCGGGAGCCACTGCTCATCACAGTGGCATGCGAGGGTTTGGCAAATAGAGACTCACTGAACTAGTGTAATTAGTATTACTTTATGAGGTAACATAATTCTGAAAAAAAATGCACTGAAGTCAAATCTCTATGTGCTACTCACACTCTAGCATTAGCATGCAACTACCAGCAGCGGGCTTGATAATCCATGGAATTGTATTAATATTTATATCTTTTTGTTTCACTTGGGAAGTATCTTTAGCCTTCTTTTAAAATTCATGTAAATTCCCATTGTAAAAGATGTAAACAACATTGAATTCATTGAGGTCAATGTTCTTTGCTGCACAGACACATCCCCCTGGACGATAAAATGAACAGTTTGCATGTTTCCAGTCTCTGCACATTGACATAAAAGTATGCACATAGGTATTTGTAAATAATAAATCAGACATGTGACGATATTATAGGTATTGTCCTATAGGTCTGTTTTTCTCAAAAACATGTGTCAGAGTGTGTGTATATGCATGCACACGTGTATATACATACATCGAGTTTTAAACCTCTGTACTCTATTCCACGAAATGACTTGTGACATAAATCATTCCACTACCAACATATTTTGGTGGTTTCAGTGAATACAAACTATGCAGCAAAACATCACGGTAGTGCATATTCCTCCCCCTCATGGCATGTGCCTTTTCTAGAATATATTTCCACAGGTAAAAATCGATGGAATCGAGAGAATCCTGACATTACTCCTCAGATTACTTTACACGTTGATAGATTTTCTCAAATTGCCATTAAAAAGTTTCACCAATTTACACTGTCATGTAAACAAATAAAAAACAAATCGGTTTACCCCAACCTCATCAACGGAGCATAACATCAAATTTTAAAAGATTTATTGATGAGAGAGGGAGAGCGCACTAGCAGTGCAGAGAGGCAGAGGGAGACAGAGAATCTTCAGCAGGCTCCATGCTGAATCTGAAGCCCCGCTTGCCTCTTCATCCCAAGCCAAATCCTCAAGCCAAAACCAAGAGTCAGATGCTTAACTGACAATCACCCACTTAGCGCACCAAGAATAAAATCAATTTTTAAAAAATTCTCCCCAGTCGAGTGCACGGATATGGTCACTTGGTCACTGCACATTATTTCTCTCTCTACATCAGCATGTCATCTCCGCAGAGGAGTACTGATAATATGCTGTGTGTCCTTGGGCAAGTTACTTAACCGTTCTCACCTCTAAAATGGGGATGATAATTATAATAATACCAAACTCAAAGGATTATTTCCTGTTTTTTGTACATTTTGCCCCTTTTTCAATATAATGTTGTCACTTTCTTCTTTGGTTAATCCAGTAAGTTAACACATATTTACTGAGTGCCTACAATGTGCCAAGCTTCGTTCTAATTGCTGGGGACAGACCAGGGAGGCAAAACTAAGTTAATTGCTCTCAGAGAGCTTCCATCCCCATGGGGAGGCAGACAATACAGAAGCAAAGACATAAATGTACAATGTTCTGTCATGTCGTATTAGTGAAGGAAAAGAAAAGTAGGGCATAAGGCTAAGAAATATAGGAGCGCTATTTGAGGGTCGGCCAACCAAAATTTCTATGATAAGGGGACCCTTGTGGAGAGACCTGAAGGAAGTAAACATCCAGGCTGAGGGGACAGCAAGCACACAGCCCTGAGACAGGAATGTGGTTGGCGAGTCTGAGAAAAAGTAGGAATAACATGTTGGTTGTAGAAGGAATGAAGGGGAGAGAAAAGAGAAAGACCAGCTGAGAGGAGCCAGAGAACAGATTCTGCATGTTCTCATAAGCCATCAGGAGCAATTTTAATTTTATTCTAAAGGCAGATGGCGGCCGAGGAACTACCTCTCAATTGCTGAATCGCTCAGGATACAGAGAGAGACTTGACGCCTCCAACCAAGCACACACCTCGAGTATGGCCACAGGCAGCTCCCACCTGTCCTCTGAGCAAAGCTC
This sequence comes from Lontra canadensis, assembly GCF_010015895.1. Lineage (NCBI taxonomy): Eukaryota > Metazoa > Chordata > Mammalia > Carnivora > Mustelidae > Lontra > Lontra canadensis. Next base: position 5,220,328 of record NW_022631068.1, on the reverse strand, counting down.
ACAAGGAGCAAAAACCCACATCAGCAATCACAGTGTCCCTCACAAACTCAGACTGAAGAGGCAAAGCCAAACCGAACCACACACAACTGTGGAACCATGTCCCTGACCCAAAGGCATACCATCTGCGTTCAATCCAAAATGTAGACATAAAGCATTTTTCTTCTTATCTGATGTACAGTGCCCTCACCAGATGATAGACCAGGAATGGAACCCTGGCCAGGCTCAGCTACCACCATGGTGGAAAGGGTCTGCCACGTGAGTACCGCGAGCCCAAGCAGGGAAGCTGCTCCCGGCTCCCCGCTTAGGCCGCAAGCCTACCTCTGCAGATGGTGCCATTGCCCACGTAGCCCGGTTTGCAGGTGCAGCTGTGTCCCTGGACAGTGTTGGTGCAGATGGCGTTCTCATCACAGTTGTGCTGCCCACTGCCACATTCATCATGCTCTGTTTGCAGGGGGAGAAAGAGAGACAGACATCTTTTTGTAAGTTGGCATCACAAGTGTTAGAAAAGTAAGCTGGGACTCACCAAGTAAGAATGACAGGGACCACCAGGTATGGGGATCTTAACTATGCACCTGGTAGCTTCTGTGCCTAGTGAGGTTGGAATCTCAACAACTCTACAAGATGGATGTCATTGTTCCTGCTTTGCAGGCAAAGAAACTAAGGGTCTGAGAAGCCAGTGTCTTAATCAGGCAAGTCGCATGATTGGCAAGTGCTGCTCTAAGGGCATTGCCTTTTCCATGTCCTGCAAAAGGTTTCTATAGAGGGTCCAAGGCAGCGTTTCTCAACAGAGGCCAATTCTGCATCCCCTTCCCACTAGAAACATTTGACACTGTCTAACGATATCCTTGGTTGTCATGGCTTGGGATGGGGGTGCTACTAGAATCTAGTGGATACAGGCCAGGAATGTTGCTAAGCATCTTACAATACACAGGAAAACCCAGCACAAGAAACATTGATTACATTACAATAAAAACATCAATAGCACCTAGGCTGGGAAACTTCCTCTAAGGTTAAAGAAGGAAAAAGAAATAAATCCCACATATGACATTCCATAGTATCTTTGAAACTGAAGAGGAAGGCTCCTTTAATATAACCCAGCGAAGCATTTACTAACAAGGAATTTCAAAGAATTCCATTGGTCACAGGAAATGCTGGCAAGCATGGGGTTGTGGAGAATCAAAAGGGATTTATTCTTTTGACCTCTCCTCAAGGGCCTTCAGCAGGGCCCTGAACTCCAGTTTTCCATGTAGGCCAAGTTCACAGGGGTTAGCATTCAACCCCCTGGGTTGATGCCTGATAGGTAGTCACATGGTTGTACATTTTCAAAGAGCTGTGGCATCCTTAACCTACAAGATGCTGGAGGATGTAGATCCAACACCTTACAAAATGGACTGAAAGATTCCAAGTTAGAAATCAGGATTTCACAGATAATGACACTTTCCTGTCATAATCAGGAACTTTAAGTAGTTATCCAAATGGCTACTTTGTAAAGAACAGAAAAGTTTAGGCCTTGGGCGCCTGGCTGGCTCAGTGGGTTAAACCTCTGCCTTTGGCTCAGGTCATGATCTCAGGGTCCTGGGATCAAGCCCCTCATTGGGCTCTCTGCTCGGCAGGGATCCTGCTTCCCCCTCTCTCTCTGCCTGCCTCTCTGCCTACTTGTGATCTCTGTCAAATAAATAAATAAATAATCTAAAAAAAAAAAAAGTTTAGGCCTATTCCCTTTAATATCTGCTAGTATAACTTCTTAGACATTTTAAGAAGTATAACTTCTTGGACATTTAAGAAGTATAACTTCTTAGACATTTTAAAAAGTATAAGTTCTTAGACATTTTAAGAAGTATAACTTCTTAGACATTTTAAGAAGAAAATTCAAATAGATTTATTTAAGTCCCCAAACAACATAAAACAAGAGCTGAAATCCCAGCTAGAAACCTCCCCAAAATAACACTAACTGAAAAACACTAAACATTCAATAGTTTATAAAGGGTCCTGTTAGATAATGTAGCAATCAGTTGAAATATCATCCATCTTCATTAATTTTTATCCTAACTTTTCTAACTGAGACCTGGTAATGAGAAAGGTTGAATTCTACAAAGCAGGGCTGTTTTAGTCACCCGTGTGCAATTACAAGAGAACACACACGAGCATATGACTCTTGATGCAACACCTTGGATTTAAAAAAATTTTTTTTTCTTTCAGCCTTAAGACCAACCCAAACGGGTCAGTGAGAAATGTGCATGGGTTAGCAAATAGGGAGAAAAGAAGATTTACGACAACTCACTTCCAGTCTGTGCTAATGTCATCTCCAGCACACTCGAGCAACAGTATAACCGCATGGATGTCAGATCAAATTTACAGACCTATGAAGCACCTACTATACGCAGGTATGATACCAGAGGATGTGGGGCACACAAAAAGTCCAAGAGTATTGACTTCAACACCCACGTTTTCAATCCCTTATTTAAATTCATTTAATAACTATTAGAGTGTGTACTGGGAATACGAAGGTGAGTAGATATGGTCTCAGGTCATGTGAACATTTTAATAGAAGCCACCAGACGTCAATACGCAGCTAAGCAGAACACAAGAGAGAAGCAATGAGGGCTGTAAGTAGGTGACCTTGTATCTTATCAGACAAATATTTTAGAATGAACGGGGACTCTGCTAATAATCACACTGGAATAACAGGCATGACTCAGAATAACCCACGCAAGGCGGCACGTGTGGCGATGCAAGATAGGAGGAATCAAGATAAACTGAAGTAAGAGTCCCTGGCGGGGGGAGCAATTTCTGTTGAAAGGGAGAGTCTTCCTGCAAAAGATAGTATTTGGGGGCGCCTGGGTGGGTCATTCATTAAGCGACTGCGTTCCGCTCAGGTCATGATCCCAGAGTCCTAGGATCGAGCCCCGCATCAGGCCCTCTGCTCAGCCGGAAGCCTGCTTCTCCCTCTCCCTCTCCCACTCCCCCTGCTTGTGTTCCCTCTCTCGCTGTGTCTCTCTCTGTCAAATAAATACATAAATGTTTTTAAAAAATAAAAAAGGTAGTATTTGAACTGGTCTTTTAAAAAATGGTCATGGTTTTCTCAGTCAGAATTGTCCATGAAGGGCATAACAGGTGAAAGAAAGGTATGGATTTATGCAATATCCCAAACGTCTGGTCCACTCTCACCTACCTTGTCTTCCACCGCCCCACCCCCACCAAGCTTTGCTGAGGTCTGAGTGACAAAACTGTAAGTTATTCAGGGTGTTCAATGTGATGATTTCTTAAATGCATACATCATGAAACACTTTCCCTCATCAAGCTAATTATCATATCCATTCTACCTGGTCTTCTAATTGTTTTTAAAGGAAACCGTCTTCTCTGCTGAGGTGGTACCATCACTGGCCTGCAAAGATAGTTCATTCCCACCTCTCTCCAGTTTGCCATTTTGTTTCTGTGGCTCAATACAGAGTCTCCCAATGTAGCTGCACTATCTGTGCCCCTGCCCGGCTTCAAACACCACTTCATGCCCATTCTCTTGCCATAAAAGCCATATCTGCTCTCCATACCACATAAATTTACCATCTTGGAACAATTACCAAATCTGGTCTTTGGAGGCACTCACATACATGGTGATGTTTGTGATTTTTATCATTAATGTTTTACCTGAGTAACTTTGAAGAGAGACACCATAGCATATTTTATACAACCTTCTCTTAGCTTATCATTACTTCACATAATGGTCCTGAGCCTACAGAGTGCCAAGCATTGAGCTAAATGTTATACATACATCATTTAATTCTCCTATCAATCATATGAAGATGGCTCATTTTACAATAAAGGAGCTGAAATAGAGACATTCAATAATCTGCCTAATGTCACAAAACCGGTAAGTAGAGGAACTCGGAATTAGGACACTGGGCACCAGAGTGACTATATCACTGAGCAGTTTAGAAGCAAATTTGGATATGGTTGGAAGTTAAACCAAGTCATATGGAAGGGATTCCATAAAGCCAGAAAGGAAGGAGGTCTTCTTCTAAACTAGCCTCAAATTCCCACTGAAGATCTGACTTATCTTGGACAGAAATAACCGTAGCAGAAATAATCTCTAAAAACATCAAATTCCCCTCCAGCGGTTGGAGATGCTGTCAAAGGCGCAGGGCAAACACTTGGAGAGGAGGCGTGACAAAACAGTTGGGAGCGAGACTCCAAAACCATGTAGCCTGGGTCAGAGGACCCTGATTTTGCCACTTACTAGCTATGTGAACTTAAGTGATGGAGACAATCAGTGTCTTAGTTTCCTAAGGTGTAAAATGTGGATAATAACAGAACCTATCTCCTGAGGTTGTCGTGAGGATTGTATTAGCTAATATAGGTAAAAGGCTTAGAGCACAATGCAACTAGTATATGCTCCATAAATGTACACTATTTTATTATTGTTATTACTATTACCCTCACTACTGCAATTATTTGTCAGCAGACTTAATTGTTGGATAGTATTTAAAATTGGTTAAGAAAACATCCTCTTTCCTTTATAGGCTGGTAGTTCAGGCAGAAAGGCAATGAACAGAGGATTTTGAAGACGATTAAATAAACAATGAATTTTGGAACACTGAAAAAAATTAAATTAAATTAAATTTAAAAAATAAAATAAAATAAAAAATAAATTAAATAAAAGAAGAATAGCTCTTTGAAGACCCAAACAAGTGTTTGCTTACATTCAGTTATGGTCCCCAAGAAACAAGACTATAGATTGGGAAGGTGAAGGATGTTATGTTTGTAACTGTTGATGTATGACCTGAGTTTGATTACAGTATATTTGGAGTATCCACCCTCTTGGAAAAAAGAATAATGATTGTGGTGGAAGGCTGTTTCTCCACTGACGATGATAATTATTGGTATGCTGGCTAATATTTATTGAGCACTCATGAAGCACTGTCATTATCACATAGGTCTTTTCTCCTCCTCCTCTTCCTCCTTTTCCTTCCACAGAAGGGCTCAGAAAGACTCTGATCTACCTCTGTAACACTGCAATCAAATGTAATCAAAAGCCATTATCCATTAACATCTTATTTTCCTTAGTGGACTAATCAGGACCCAAAGAAGACACTGAAATGGTCACTCCAGCTGCAAATGTTCCAGGTCTGTGGTCTGGCTGGCTTGCGGCTTTTCTTTGTCCAAAGTAGTCTCTTATCTATTTTACAAAATTGTTAAAAAAAAACCCCACTGGAAGATGCCAACTCATCTCACCAATCACATTTCATAGATGAGGAAACTGGGGTCTGAAGTGCCCAAGAGGTATAAGTACATAGATAATAAGTTGTATGTCTGGAACTCAAACTCCCCTCCAGTTCATCTCTTTTCCTCCATTCTTTCCAAAACTCCTCTTTACGGTACAATCCAAAGGAGTTTCTACAGTGTTGGCCACAGTCACAGTATGTTTTTACTTTTTAAAGGAGAATAGTCACAGATTTAAAAGGAGCTGCAAAAATAGTACAAGAAGTCCCATTACATACACTTCATCCAGCTTACCCCAAGAGTGCTGTCATATATAGCTGTAGTAGAATGTGGAAGCCAGAAAACAGACATGGGTATATTATTGTTGTAGTCTATAAAAGTCTTATTCAGCTTATACCAGTTTTTAAAATCTACAACTATTTTGAGGGGTGTGTATGTGTATGTAAGTGTATAGTTGTAAGCAGTATTATCCTGTGTACAAATTCAGGTAACCACTGCCACAATCAAGCTATTTTTTCTTTGTTTACACCTGCTTACCACTTCCCAACATCCACCTATACCCAGTCCCTGTCCCTTGTCAGCTACTTATATGTTCTCATCTCTATAGATTTGCCATTTAGAGAGTGTTGTATAAATAGAATTAAACATAAAGTAAATTTTGAGATTAACTTTTCTCACTAGACAAAATGCCCTTGAATTCCATTCAGGTTGTTGTACGTGTCCATAGTCCATTTCTACTTGTTAGGGAGAAGTATTCCACTGTAAAAATGCATCAGTTTGTTCAACATACACACATTAAGGGACATTTGGATTGTCTCCCGTATTTTGCTACTATGAATAAGTTTCCATGAACATCTGGATGCAGGTTTTTATGTGAACATATATTTTCATGACTTTATTCTTTGATTTCTTTCATTAGTATTTTGTAATTTTCAGCATACAGACCCTATACATGCTTCATTAGCTTTATAACTAGTATTTCATCTTACCTTGGAACCACTGTATATAATATTATTCTTTTAATTTTGGTTTCTACATGTTGGTTGCTAGCATATAAGAATATAATTGATTTTTGTGTGTTGATATCATAGCTTGTGACATTGCAGAAATCATTCTATATTTCTTATAGATTCCTCACAATTTTCTACATATACAATCATGTCATCTATAAATAGAAATAGTTTAATTTCTTTCTTTCTGACCTCTATGCTTTTTATTTCCTTTTGTTCCCTTATCGTGTGGATTTCCAGAACTATGTTGCACAAAAGCGGTGAGAGTGAACATCATTGATTTATTATTAATCTAAGTGAGAAAGCATTCAGTCTCTCCTTATTAAATATAATGTTAGTTATATCTCAAAATACCTTGTCAGTACACGGCAGAGGTTCAGCTCCTTGGGGAGCTCTACTAACAATGAAGTTGGGAAAGAGTAGTGGCTATTGACCTTACCTTCCAGTGCTTTGTTCAGTCTCCAAGCTGCTGGGTGGAGCGGAGGCCATGTCCACGCTCAACTCCACTGACATTACTATAGGGAGGGAATCAGCAGGTTCCCATTGACAGATGGCTCAAGTAGAGTGTATATTTTCAAAAAGGTTTTCTGTTTGTTCTGTTAATCCCCCTTTTCCCTAGAATAAGTAGAGTTGGCTTTTCTTGGAGCTTTTATAATATGTGCCTATTGCTGGCTTTGGGCTGCAGTCTTCTTCAGCTCCTCAACTAAGACATAAGATGAACAAATAAAATGGGGAACTCACTCTTTGTGGCTCCTCAAGTCCCAAAGTTTTCAGGTAGTTTACTTTCCTTTCACCTTTCAGAGTCTTCTTGACTATTTGCTGTGTTACGTCTAAGGGTTTTCTTTTTGTTGTAGGAGAAAAGGCCTGGGAAAAATGGGGCTAGTCCGTCTTGATCAGAATCGAAAGTCTTCCATATATTTAATTTCTAAGAAATTAGTCACTTTCCTTCTCTGCTTCTTTTCTACACAGCATTAATAATTGGGATTTTTCATAAGTAACACTCATTGAGCATACTATGAGCTGGACTCTACTCTAATGTGTTATAGCATTCATATGACTTAAGAATTGTTATCATCTCTATTTTCTATATGAAGAAATAGGAACAGAGAGGTTATGACCCAAGGTTATAAGGAAGTAGATTCAAACCAAGGCAGTCACTGTCAAACCAGGACAGAAGAATTAGAGACATGTCATTGTTAGTCATTCTTGAAACCCCTTTCTCCCTTAAACCCTTATAACAAATCCATCACCAAGTCTTGATTTTTCTAAGTATCTCTCAAATTCATTCCTATATCCCAATTTCCATTGCCGTCACCCTCATCCAAACCACTGTTATCTCACCCACAGCTAAGCTGCTATCATTAACTTAGGTGTTGTTGCTTCTTAATGGATCTTCCCCACATTCAGTATTGCCCACTTTAAATTTATTCTTCCTACTACATTTAGCGCAATCTATCAGGAATTCGAATCTGATCGTCTTGCCGTCCCTGCTAAAATCTCCCATCCTTTTACTTCCTTTGATCTCAACTTTTACTGCCTTTGATCTCAAAATGTGGATATTATTACTACGTCCTCCTGGTCCCCTCGCCGTTTCACCTCCACCTAACTGCCTAGCAACAGGTTGTTTCATTTTATGCCTGCTCTGCTCAACTGCGCTGCCTTTACTTCCTTCCCTCAGGTCGGGTACTTTCACATGTCCTTTCCTCTCAGCCCGGTTCATGCTTGCTCATCCCTGTTTTGTCAACTCGGTCCTCACATCCTCAGTAAAGAACACCTCATTTCCTTGGTGTGTAAGGAAACCTACTCATACAACACTCAGCCCTTCTCCTTCAAAGGGGTAACCAGTTACAGTTCTACATTAATTAGTGTATTGGTATTTTTACTAATACCTGCCTTTTTTTACTATCGCATAAATTGCTTGGGGATGTATCTCAAATTTATCTTTCTTTACTTTAGATCCAGCCCTTAGCAGAACTTCTGAAACTTAGTCGGTGCCTAATATTTATAAAAGGAAAGAAGGGAGAAAAGGAGCGAGGGAGAAGAGGGAGGGGAAAAAAAAGGTAGACAAAGAGTATGATTGCCTTTAGCATCAAAAGTTGTAGAGGGGCGCATGGGTGGCTCAGTGGGTTAAGCCTCTGCCTTCCACTCAGGTCATGATCTCAGGGTTCTGGGATTGAGTCCCGCATCGGGCTCTCTGTTAGGCAGGGAGCCTGCTTCCTCCTCTCTCTTTCTCTCTGCTTGCCTCTCTGCCTACTTGTGGTCTCTCTCTCTCAAATAAATAAAATCTTAAAAAAAAAAGTTGTAGAGAGGTCAAGGAGAAATAAGACTAAGAAAAACATAATTGAATCAGACAGGTGAGGGAAACTTTGAAGAGCTCAAAAATGAAATACAGCTCGTACTGATGTGTTGATGTATTTATCACAGAGGCTTTGTGGGAGGAGGAGAAAGTGATGTGGTTTTAGGAGCTCTCTTTGAAGCAGGCCATTTCTTTCATAAAGAATTGCTAAGGATTCTGAGATAACCTAAGCCTTGTAAGAAAATATCCACAACTCATTTATCTGACAAGTGACTTGATTCAAGCACATACAACTCAACAAAAAGATATCCCACTCAGAAAATGGAAAAAATACTTAAAGAGACATTTCTCCAAAGAAGATACACAAATGGGTAATAAGCATGTGAAAAGATGCTCAGAATCATTAGAAATTATGAACATCCAATGCAAAAAACACAGTGAGATACCATTTCACACATGCTAGAATCAAAAACACAGACAAGTGATGACAAGAATGTCGGGAAATTGAATCTCTTCTACATCGCTATCGGGAGTCTAAAACATTTCAGCCACTTTGGAAATGATTTTGGTAGTTCTGCACACTATTAAACATAGGGCTACCACATGTTCCAGCAATTTTACTCTAAGGTATATATCCAAGAGAAATGAAAACATTTGCCCACACAAATAGTTGCAGAGAAATATTCATATAAATGTTATTCATAATAGCCAGACGGTGGAAACAACTCACGTATTTATCAACTGATGAATCCATAAAGAGAATGTGGTACATCCATACAATACTATTTTTGCATGTTATTTTATATTTTATATTATTCAGTAATAAAAGAGTGCTACTGCTATGTGCTACAACATGTACCATGCATGAACCTCAAAAACATTTTGCTAAGTGAAAGAAATAAGTCATAGGAGACTGTGTGTTGTATAATCTCACTTACATGAAATGTCCACAATAGGCAAATCTATAGAGACAGAAAACAGATGAGTGGTTATCTAGGACTAAGCTTGAGAATATGGAGAACAAAAGTGAATGGGCACCAGTTTTCTTCTTGGGATGGTAACAATGTTCTAAAATCAGATATAACAGTGGTTGTGCAATTCAAAATATACTTAAAACCCCTGAATTGTACACACTAAGGAGGTAAACTTTATGCTATTAAAAATGTTTTTCAATAAAGTTTTTAAAAATTAATAACACTTATCTCACTATCCATGCTCTAGGATAAGGACGTAAAGACTCATCAGAAATCATTCTCAGATGAAATGTTCTTTTGCAAATGGGTATAAGGAATGTTAATTATTTTGCTAACATCCTAGGAATATGCCACATGACCTTAACTGAAAATACTACTTATTTTACAGTAATATTTTGGGGGGAAGGATAAAGTAATTATGTGTGAAATGTATGCATCAATTACGAGATGATCCTTACTTTCCTAAATGTGAAAACTGAAAATCTATGCTTTAGGCGCAAGGACGTATGTTACTTACAATCTAAAATGGTGCTTGAATTGCTTGAATTCGAGAAACATCTTTCAAACTCAAAATAAATACATCTCAAAGCTCCCCATTTGCTGGAATGGACAGTGAATCTCATTCATCATTCCGTTACTTTCCACTCCTACTTTGTACTTAGCAGGATTGCACTATGGTCCTCAGGATTGTAGACAAAAGTTCATGAGGAGACTGAGTTTTACACTGGTTATTACCATAACCCATAAAAAGGCAGCTCAAAGTCCTGCTGACTCCCTGCTGATTCCCCTGCTAAGTTCATGCCAAGATCTTCACCAAGAGCGGGTATCCTAATATCACGGACCCGAGTCTTTACTACACCACAAATCCATTCTCCTCAGCTGAACTGGTCCCATTCGGGGAGACACCCCTTTAAGAACTTACAGGTCTCCATCTTCTGGCTCCTGAGTGTAGCAACTTTAACTCAGTCCCTTTTGACCTCTTCATATACCAAACCCCATAATCCCAGCTCATTCTACCATAATTCGGTCTCTTTGAAAATATGTATTAACTCTGTCCATAGGCAAAGAGGCAATGGGTCTCCAGAACCAGCAGCTGTCCTTCACGCAAAGCCCTGAGTAGGGTTATGAGCAGAACAGGCATGTGGATTACAGAGAAAAGGTGGGAATGAGTAGAAACTAGTTCCCATCCTTTTCAATTTTCCCATAGCAGTAAGAAACAAAACACAAAGTAGAAATTCAGTCAAGTGCTTTTCTTTTTTTTTTTTTCCAAGTGCTTTTCTACTTGGATATGTAGTATTATATATTAAATATGGTAGGTTATATACAATGCATATTAATCATTTATATATATTTGGTACATAGGAAGTCTATAAAATGTATGTTAAACTATTACCAGTGGTTTAGTACTCAGGGGAGGGTGAATAGAGGATAAATACGAGATATTTAAACTATTTATTTTAGTCACTTCTGAATTTTTCTTTTACAACAAACATATATCTTTTATTACAAATCAACAGGTTTTTTTTTTTTAATGAATGAATAAAATGGTTTCAGATTTATCCACATTTGTACAGAAAAAGCAAAGCTTTGGAGGCTGACCAATCTGCATGCAAATCCCAGCACTGGATGGAAATCCTAGAGAGACCGGGTCTGCTGTCCATGATCCAGTTTCTGTGTGAACAACATGTGGACAATACCAAAACTAAAGAGTAGAAAACTTGGCTTATTCTCTGTTTCCTCAGTCTGAACAGACTTTCCTACAGAAGAGATGTTCAAAAAACGTTTATATAATGAACACTCATGAAAATATACTTTGTAAACCACTCAATATCATTTTGGGGCACATAGGAAGTGCTCCAAAAATGGCAGAGACCATGACCACCATCAGGAACACCATCAACATCGCCACAGTGCAATGCTGGCCTGCATTTTCCATGAATCCTTCCTCAGTAATTATGGGAGGATTTTACTAGGAGCTTTGTTACTCTCCTCTATGCCCCAGAGGCCCTGGGTCCAAGCCCAGCTTTGTCATTTGTTCACTCTGGGATCTAAGCGAATGTACTTAATGTCCCTGAGCCTCAGTGTCATCACCCAAAAATGGAAACAATAAGACACATCACGCAGAGCTGTTGGAAAGATTAGCTGAGAAAGCATGGAAATAGTGTCTAGCAGCACACCAACCAAGTAATACGTATTCAGTAAACGTTAATTTTGCTCCACAGGAATAATTTAGAAATGCATCATTAAACTACAAAACTGATGAAGAACTGAACTGTGGTCTAGTGTTTCTGGGCTTCTTTGAAAACACCTTGTCCAAAAGAAATAGCCAACATGAGAATGAAACAAGCAAAACTGTTGTTTGACTTTGGTTTTACGTAATGGTCATATAAGCATCCTGGAAGTGACCTTTTTTCTTTTTTTTCTTTTCTTTTTTTTTTTTTTTTTCCTGAGGCCTTCTGACTCTCCACTGTGAAGAGGATGGCTTGTGAATTTTTTTGATTCTACAACTATCCGAAGGAACTCTGAAAAAAACCGTCTAAATGTAAAACACAGCAGGAAAAATAGTGCTGTATTAATGTTTCTCTATCACAGAAGTTTGCCTGTTCCTTCCGGGAGGCTGGGTATGAATATGTTTTCTTTCTCTTTCTGAAGCAAGGGGATAGGACAGAAAAACAAAACAGACTGGATCAAGAAAGACTCTTTTCCTCCCTTTTAATCAGTGATTGTGACTCCTTGTCAGGTACTTTGGAGGTCTCATTTGACTTACCAGGTCCCCAAGAAAGAGAGGCTGGAATCAAAGGAAACACCAGAACCTTGAAAAATGTGCTAGTCCTAGTCCCCTGCTTTCCAACATGCTTCTTTCATTTCTACTGAATTTGTCCTCCATACCCCATTGCTGGGGTGCTGGGGGATTGACACAGGATTTCTGCACATGTAATTAGTTAAGGTGAGGGCATATGCCATTAAGCGAGCCCTAAATTCAATGACTGGTGCCCTTACAAGAAGAGGAGACACATCAGAAAGGAGGGAAGAAGTCCATGCAAAGACAGAGAAAGAGATTAGAATTATGCAACCTACAAGTCAAGGAATACCAGGAGTTACCAGAATCTCCCCTAGAGCCTATGGAGACAGCCTGACCTTAACTGACTCCTTGATTCTGGATTCTGACTTCCAAAATCCTAAGAAAAGAATTCTGTTGTTTTAAGCCATCCAGTGGGTGGCACTTTGTTACAGCAATGCTAGAAAACTTATATACCAACATTGCATAGAATTTTTCACACCCTAAGTTGCTGAGAGGACACTGAGGAGCCAAGTCCTCCTGATGTCCTTCATGGTTTTCTGGAAAAGATGGAGAATCGAGGGAAAGGGTACGTACAAGTCTGTAATGAAATCATCTGACCGTGCTTCAGTTGGGTAAATGGAAGAATGAGGGGCAGACATACTGAGTCTGAACCACAGGCCCCCACAAGCAGGTGATCCAAGATACCAGTCATCTTCTTAGCCCTTCTGAGACTCAATTTATCCATCGTTAAAGCAGACATTATACTACCTGCCTGGCTGTGGAACAATATTAAGAAAAATATGATCAGAAATGTTTGCTCAGGGCCCACTATATAGCAGATACTGAGCAACTGTTAGCTTTAAAAAAATTAACTAGCCTGGAACTATGAAAATAATAATATTAAAAAATTTTTGTTAGGCCAACTATCAAGGAAATGCCACCTGGAAATATTAAAGTACGTATTTATTGAGACAGAAAGAGGCTTACAGTAGGTCTCCGCCAAGTCGGCTCTCTGATGAGTATTCCTAGGAATCTGTATTAACAAGAAAATATCTGGAGCATAGGAAGACCCGGGGCTTTATCCGCCTCCTTGCCCACACTGGGGTACACGTTCTGCATCACACAGTAAATGGTAGACTTCTTTCTTCTTAGTTGCTGGCAGAGTCAACTCACCATAAAGGATGTAATGTCAGATACTTCCCCACTTCCCTCTACAGTGCTGGGGGCCCAATGGGTACAGGTAAGTATGCTGGCTGGTTTCTATGATCGATTTCCTGAGTACAGAGGAAGACTGAAAAGAAGGAAAAGAGAGTATGGAAAAGGAAGAGAAATAGATCATGCAATCTTTGTGGCCCTCTCTCTGTCCTTGGTTGCCTTTTTTCCCCTCCAGATCAGACGCTCAATAATAGAGTTAAAAAGCAGCTCTCTTTAACAGTAAGTAATTATTTCGGACCACTTAAGTGGTAGGCACAGATTACAAAGGCAGAGACACACCCTGGTCCTGCCTTCCTAAAGCCTACAAGCTAAAGACAAAACAGGGTCTTCGGATGGATCACAGACAACATGTGCTAGATTTGGAATACACAAAAGCAGAACATAGTCCAGGCAAGAGTCAGGGAAGCCTTCCTGAAGGAAGTGACATATAAAAGACTGAACGGGAATTAGCCAGGCACATGAGGCTGGGGGTCAACACTGAAAAGATATAAAAACAAAAAAACACAGTCCAAGCTCCAAAGCAACACCAGAACTCACACAATGAGTCATTACAGCAAGGTGATAGGTCCACAAAAACTGCTTATTGAACACTGAGATGGAAATTTAACCCTGTTTATAGACATAATGTGTCCGCGGTAGGACAGTATTGCTTTCCAAAGAAAGATGAAACTGATGTGTCTCTCCTTCGGTGATTGACTTCCAGCATGCACAGGTAGTGTGAAATACCATTTTCTTCTATGTCTATGGAAGAATTTCCAAGAATGTCCAAAATGTGCTAATTGTAAGGTAACCCCACCATTCCCCAACAAGAGGTCCAGTCTAATTACCCACCTTTTTAACCTGGATTGCCCTTAAAAACATGTATATACCCAAGAGAATGTAGCATAAAGTATGTAACATGATTTCCAAGGCTAAGTCAGAAGTCTGTCAGTTTCTGGAATGCTTGATGTCTGGATGCCCCACCTCAAGAGATTATCTCTTGGAACCCATCTGCTATGCTGTGAAAAGCTGAAGACACATGGCCAGACATGTGTACACTGTCCAGTCAATGGACCCAGCTGAGCCCAGACTTCAAGGAGCATCAACCTAAGCACCAGATATGTGAGAAAAGAAGCCATCAGAAGATTCCATTTCTGATAGGGAGGAGTCAAGATGGCGGAGAAGTAGCAGCTGAGACTACTTCAGGTTGTGGGAGATCAACTAGATAGCTTATCTAAAGATTGCAAACACCTACAAATCCGACGGGAGATCGAAGAGAAGAAGAACAGCAATTCTAGAAACAGAAAATCAACCACTTTCTGAAAGGTAGGACTGGCGGAGAAGTGAATCCAAAGGGACGGGAAGATAGACCCCGGGGGGAGGGGCCGGCTCCCGGCAAGCGGCGGAGCAACGGACACAAAATCAGGACTTTTAAAAGTCTGTTCCGCTGAGGGACATCGCTCCAGAGGCTTAACTGGGGTGAAGCCCACGTGGGGCCAGTGTGGCCTCAGGTCCCGCAGGGTCACAGAAGGATCGGGGTGTCTGAGTGTCGCAGAGCTTGCAGGTATTAGAACGGGGAAGCCGGCTACAGAGACGGAGCCGAGGAGTGAGCTCACAGCTCGGGTTTACCTTGAACCGGTCGCAGGCTCGGTTGGCTCGGAGCGCGGCCGGAGGCCAGGCAGACGGGAGTAATTGGACGCTGTTCCCTGAGGGCGCACTGAGGAGTGGGGCCCCGAGCTCTCGGCTCCTCAGGGCCGGAGACTGGGAGGCCGCCATCTTCGTTCCCGTCCTCCGGAACTCTACGGAAAGCGCTCAGGGAACAAAAGCTCCCGAAAGCAAACCCGAGCGGATTACTCAGGCGGGCCCCTGGTAAGGGCGGTGCAACTCCGCCTGGGGCAAAGACAGTTGAGAATCACTACAACAGGCCCCTCCCCCAGAAGATCAACAAGAAACCCAGCCAGGACCAAGTTCACCTACCAAGGAGTGCAGTTTCAGTACCAAGGAGAGCAGCGGAATTCCAGAAGAGGAGAAAGCAAAGCACGGAACTCATGGCTTTCTCCCCATGATTCTTTAGCCTTGCAGTTAATTGAATTTTTTTTTCTTTTTCAATTTTTTTCTCTTCTTCTGCTAAATTTTTTTAAACTTTTACCCTTTTCTTTTTTAACGTTTTTTAACTAGTTATTCTAATATATATATTTTTTTCCTTTTTATATTTTTTTCATTATTGGTTTTCTTTTTTTATTTGTTT
>NW_022631068.1:5052256-5204507 GCF_010015895.1 Lontra canadensis | reverse complement strand
TCTGAACCTCTTTTTATCCCCTTCCCCCCCCCCCACGATTTGGGATCTCTTCTGATTTGGCTAAAGCATATTTTCCTGAGGTTGTTGCCACCCTTTTAGTATTTTACTTACTCCTTCATATACTCTTATCTGGACAAAATGACAAGGCAGAAAAATTCACCACAAAAAAAAGAACAAGAGGCAGTACCAAAGGCTAAGGACCTAATCAATACAGACATTGGTAATATGTCAGATCTAGAGTTCAGAATGACGATTCTCAAGGTTCTAGCTGGGCTCGAAAAAGGCATGGAAGATATTAGAGAAACCCTCTCGGGAGATATAAAAGCCCTTTCTGGAGAAATAAAAGAACTAAAATCTAATCAAGTTGAAATAAAAAAAGCTATTAATGAGGTGCAATCAAAAATGGAGGCTCTCACTGCTAGGATAAGTGAGGCAGAAGAAAGAATTAGCGATATAGAAGACCAAATGACAGAGAATAAAGAAGCTGAACAAAAGAGGGACAAACAACTACTGGACCACGAGGGCAGAATTCGAGAGATAAGTGACACCATAAGACGAAACAACATTAGAATAATTGGGATTCCACAAGAAGAAGAAAGAGAGAGGGGAGCAGAAGGTATATTGGAGAGAATTATTGGAGAGAATTTCCCCAATATGGCAAAGGGAACAAGCATCAAAATCCAGGAGGTTCAGAGAACCCCACTCAAAATCAATAAGAATAGGTCCACACCCCGTCACCTAATAGTCAAATTTACAAGTCTTAGTGACAAAGAGAAAATCCTGAAAGCAGCCCGGGAGAAGAAGTCTGTAACATACAATGGTAAAAATATTAGATTGGCAGCAGACTTATCCACAGAGACCTGGCAGGCCAGAAAGAGCTGGCATGATATATTCAGAGTACTAAACGAGAAAAACATGCAGCCAAGAATACTATATCCAGCTAGGCTATCATTGAAAATAGAAGGAGAGATTAAAAGCTTCCAGGACAAACAAAAACTGAAAGAATTTGCAAACACCAAGCCAGCTCTACAGGAAATATTGAAAGGGGTCCTCTAAGGAAAGAGAGAGCCTAAAAGTAGTAGATCAGAAAGGAACAGAAACAATATACAATAACAGTCACCTTACAGGCAATACAATGGCACTAAATTCATATCTCTCAATAGTTACCCTGAATGTTAATGGGCTAAATGCCCCAATCAAATGACACAGGGTATCAGAATGGATAAAAAAACAAAACCCATCTATATGTTGCCTACAAGAAACTCATTTTAAACCCGAAGACACTTTCAGATTTAAAGTGAGGGGGTGGAAAAGAATTTACCATGCTAATGGACATCAGAAGAAAGCAGGAGTGGCAATCCTTGTATCAGATCACTTAGATTTTAAACCAAAGACTATAATAAGAGATGAAGATGGACACTATATCATACTCAAAGGATCTGTCCAACAAGAAGATCTAACAATTTTAAATATCTATGCCCCTAACGTGGGAGCAGCCAACTATATAAACCAATTAATAACAAAATCAAAGAAACACATCGACAATCATACAATAATAGTAGGGGACTTTAACACTCCCCTCACTGAAATGGACAGATCATCCAAGCAAAAGATCAACAAGGAAATAAAGGCCTTAAATGACACACTGGACCAGATGGATATCACAGATATATTCAGAATATTTCATCCCAAAGCAACAGAATACACATTCTTCTCTAGTGCACATGGAACATTCTCCAGAATAGATCACATCCTTGGTTCTAAATCAGGTCTTAACTGTTATCAAAAAATTGGGATCATTCCCTGCATATTTTCAGACCACAATGCTCTGAAGCTAGAACTCAATCGCAAGAGGAAATTTGGAAAGAACCCAAATACATGGCGACTAAACAGCATCCTTCTAAAGAATGAATGGGTCAACCAGGAAATTAAAAAAGAATTGAAAAAATTCATGGAAACAAATGATAATGAAAATACAACAGTTCAAAATCTGTGGGACACAACAAAGGCAGTCCGGAGAGGAAAATATATAGCGGTACAAGCCTTTCTCAAGAAACAAGAAAGGTCTCAGGTACACAACCTAACCCTACACCTAAAGGAGCTGGAGAAAGAACAAGAAAGAAACCCTAAACCCAGCAGGAGAAGAGAAATCATAAAGATCAGAGCAGAAATCAATGAAATAGAAACCAAAAAAACAACAGAACAAATCAACGAAACTAGGAGCTGGTTCTTTGAAAGAATTAATAAGATTGATAAGCCCCTGGCCAGACTTATCAAAAAGAAAAGAGAAAGGACCCAAATCAATAAAATCATGAATGAAAGAGGAGAGATCACAACTAACACCAAAGAAATACAGACAATTATAAGAACATATTATGAGCAACTCTATGCCAACAAATTTGACAATCTGGAAGAAATGGATGCATTCCTAGAGACATATAACCTACCACAACTGAACCAGGAAGAAATAGAAAGCCTCAACAGACCCATAACCAGTAAGGAGATTGAAACAGTCATCAAAAATCTCCAAACAAACAAAAGCCCAGGGCCAGATGGCTTCCCGGGGGAATTCTACCAAACATTTAAAGAAGAACTAATTCCTATTCTCCTGAGACTGTTCCAAAAAATAGAAATGGAAGGAAAACTTCCAAACTCATTTTATGAGGCCAGCATCACCTTGATCCCCAAACCAGACAAGGATCCCATCAAAAAAGAGAACTACAGACCAATATCCTTGATGAACACAGATGCAAAAATTCTCACCAAAATACTAGCCAATAGGATTCAACAGTACATTAAAAGGATTATTCACCATGACCAAGTGGGATTTATTCCAGGGCTGCAAGGTTGGTTCAACATCCGCAAATCAATCAATGTGATACAACACATTAATAAAAGAAAAAACAGGAACCATATGATACTCTCCATAGATGCTGAAAAAGCATTTGACAAAGTACAGCATCCCTTCCTGATCAAAACTCTTCAAAGTGTAGGGATAGAGGGCACATACCTCAATATTATCAAAGCCATCTATGAAAAACCCATCGCAAATATCATTCTCAATGGAGAAAAACTGAAAGCTTTTCCGCTAAGGTCAGGAACACGGCAGGGATGTCCGTTATCATCACCACTGCTATTCAACATAGTACTAGAAGTCCTAGCCTCAGCAATCAGACAACAAAAAGAAATTAAAGGCATCCAAATTGGCAAAGAAGAAGTCAAACTATCACTCTTCGCAGATGATATGATACTATATGTGGAAAACCCAAAAGACTCCACTCCAAAACTGCTAGAACTTGTACAGGAATTCAGTAACGTGTCAGGATATAAAATCAATGCACAGAAATCAGTCGCATTTCTCTACACCAACAATAAGACAGAAGAAAGAGAAATTAAGGAGTCCATCCCATTTACAATTGCACCCAAAACTATAAGATACCTAGGAATAAACCTAACCAAAGAGACTAAGAATCTATGCACAGAAAACTATAAAGTACTCATGAAAGAAATTGAGGAAGACACAAAGAAATGGAAAAATGTTCCATGCTCCTGGATTGGAAGAATAAATATTGTGAAAATGTCTATGCTACCTAAAGCAATCTACACATTTAATGCAATTCCTATCAAAGTACCATCCATTTTTTTCAAAGAAATGGAACAAATAATCCTAAAATTTATATGGAACCAGAAAAGACCACGAATAGCCAAAGGAATATTGAAAAAGAAAGCCAGAGTTGGTGGCATCACAATTCCGGACTTCAAGCTCTAATACAAAGCTGTCATCATCAAGACAGCATGGTACTGGCACAAAAACAGACACATAGATCAATGGAACAGAATAGAGAGCCCAGAAATAGACCCTCAACTCTATGGTCAACTAATCTTCGACAAAGCAGGAAAGAATGTCCAATGGAAAAAAGACAGCCTCTTCAATAAATGGTGTTGGGAAAATTGGACAGCCACATGCAGAAAAATGAAATTGGATCATTTCCTTACACCACACACGAAAATAGACTCAAAATGGATGAAGGACCTCAATGTGAGAAAGGAATCCATCAACATCCTTGAGGAGAACACAGGCAGCAACCTCTTTGACCTCAGCCGCAGCAACATCTTCCTAGGAACATCGCCAAAGGCAAGGGAAGCAAGGGCAAAAATGAACTATTGGGATTTTATCAAGATCAAAAGCTTTTGCACAGCAAAGGAAACAGTTCACAAAACCAAAAGACAACTGACAGAATGGGAGAAGATATTTGCAAACAACATATCAGATAAAGGGCTAGTGTCCAAAATCTATAAAGAACTTAGCAAACTCAACACCCAAAGAACAAATAATCCAATCAAGAAATGGGCAGAAGACATGAACAGACATTTCTGCAAAGAAGACATCCAGATGGCCAACAGACACATGAAAAAGTGCTCCATATCACTCGGCATCAGGGAAATACAAATCAAAACCACAATGAGATACCACCTCACACCAGTCAGAATGGCTAAAATTAACAAGTCCGGAAATGACAGATGCTGGCGAGGATGCGGAGAAAGGGGAACCCTCCTACACTGTTGGTGGGAATGCAAGCTGGTGCAACCACTCTGGAAAACAGCATGAAGGTTCCTCAAAATGTTGAAAATAGAACTACCCTATGACCCAGCAATTGCACTACTGGGTATTTACCCTAAAGATACAAACGTAGTGATCCGAAGGGGCACGTGCACCCGAATGTTTATAGCAGCAATGTCTACAATAGCCAAACTATGGAAAGAACCTATATGTCCATCAACAGACGAATGGATAAAGAAGATGTGGTATATATATACAATGGAATACTATGCAGCCATCAAAAGAAATGAAATCTTGCCATTTGCGACAACGTGGATGGAACTAGAGGGTATCATGCTTAGCGAAATAAGTCAATCAGAGAAAGACAACTATCATATGATCTCCCTGATATGAGGGAGAGGAGATGCAACATGGGGGGTTAATGTGGTAGGAGAAGAGTAAATGAAACAAGTTGGGATTGGGAGGGAGACAAACCATAAGTGACTCTTAATCTCACAAAACAAACTGAGGGTTGCTGGACAGAGCGGGGTTGGGAGGGGGGGTTATGGACATTGGGTAGGGTATGTGCTATGGTGAGTGCTGTGAAGCGTGTAAACGTGGAGATTCACAGACCTGTACCCCTGGGGAAAATATATATATATATATATATGTGTTTATAAAAAATAAAATTATATTAAAAAAAAAAGAAGATTCCATTTCTTAGGTGTCTAAGCCTCTCCAGCCACTGATGCCTTCCCCGCCAAGGCCCAGATATCAAGGAAACACAAGCCACCTCTATTGGGCCCTGTTTGGATTATTGGCCCACAGAATTTATGAGCATAGTAAAATAGCGGTTGTTTTACACCAAGTCTGAGGTAGCCATTTATACGGCAATAGGTAACAAGGACAGTCTCCTTAGCTCTGTACCCAGGGCATGATATGAAACAGGAGTTGAAGGAGATTTTGTGGAACTGGGCTGAAATGGAGGCAAAGCCCATGAAAAGACTGTTTCCTCCTCTGAAATTGACTTCCATCTTCAAAGCGAGCTATACGAATAAATGACTTCCTGTTAGTTGTTGCACACGGTCTTTACTCTGCAAAGTCTTCAGTTACCACTTAGCATAGATGGACCCAAAATGAACCCAAAGAAGCACAGTTCTGCAACAATCAAAATACATTTTCATCAAGATCAACTAAATGATGGCCCTGGGCTCATCAATGCATATGTGGATAGCAGTGTTGAAACCTGTCACTACATTCTACATTCATTTTCTCAGGTTAATGATGCCTAAGAATGTATGAATATAAGAGGAGGAAGAAAAATCATACCAACAAAACCAAGAGGTTTTCCTGGAGAATTTAAAAGAGGACAGAAGCACAGACAAAGGTCAGAGACAATGTTTTAGCTTCCCTAGAGGAGGGAAAAGGCAGTAATTGGAAATCTGAGCTCTAGATGCACATAATATCAAGTTAAAGTCTCAGCTTTGCTATTTAATGACTGTGTGATATGTGGTTTCTCACACTCCTTTCCTTTAGTAAAAAAGGCTGGATAAAGATTAAATAAGACGTATGGGATGTTATTCTAATATTTATCACACATCTGCTATGCGTTTGTACTATTCTGAGCACAGAAAACAAAATGGTGAACAAAGATAGTTTCCCTGGCATGTGGAGATCACATTCTAGTGGGGGAGACAACCCACAAATAAATACACAAGAAATATGCATTAATTTGGGATGGCGATAATTAATATGAGGAAAAATAAAGCAGAATGAGGGAATGATGGATATTAAATTATATAGGTTTCTCTAAGGACACGTGAATGAAGGAGTAAGCCATTCAACAATCCTGGGCAACAGCACTCCAGGCAGAGAGAAAACCAATATCAAGAGTGCAGAGGGGGAAAGGAAGGCCAGGAGGCTGGGGCAGCAGGAGGGAAGTGAGGCAGTGGGATGATGGTAGGGAAATCAGGTCTTCCAAGCAGCTATGGGTCTAATCAGGTAGGTCTTTTTAAGCTATAAGGAGCGTATCCTAAGTGTGGTAGAAGCCCTTGGTGAGTTTCCATCACCCTCTACACGAATAGCTTAGAACAGCACTTGGCGTGTTATAGCATAAGCTCATTAAGTAGCTATTTTGTCAAGTTATTGTGGACTAATGTCAAGCAGGACAGCAGAAGCACATTCACCTGCAGCAGCACTCAGTCAAATCCCCCACTCAACGCAAGGGATGAGGTCAGAGAGTGTAAGACCTCCAGGCTCCAAGTGGAGCCCACCGTTCCAGTCAGACATGCAGGATGTAGCAACAAGGAAAAGAAACAAAGCCTGAAGGGATGTCAGGCATTCTGCTCTCACACAGACTACATGACTCTGCTCTTCGTGAAAATCCAAGTTGCGCAGGAAAATAGGATGATTTGCTTGTGACTGCATTGCTGAACATACAGAGAGCTAGCTGACGTTAGGACACACCTTGTCTCTGTCCTTGACCTGAGGACCTAGTGCTTCACTGTACACTATGGCATCCACGAGCCACACGTGGCTATCGAGCCCTTGAAATACAGCTAGTCTGGATTGAGATGTGCTCTAACTAGAACATACACACCAGACTTCAGGACTTAATCCCATAAATAAGAATGCAAAACATCTCAATAATTTTCTATCAATTACACACTGAAGCGGTAACATTTTGGACATACTGCATTAAATAAAAAATGTTAAATTTGATTTCACTTGTTTCATATTATTTTCCTAATGTGACTACCAGAATATGGCAAATTATGCATGTGGCCAGCATTATACATCAACTGGACACCTACGTGTGAGGTGCTCCCTACATGCGGACAGGAAATAAAGGAAGAGGAAGAGCTCTAAGAAGATTTCTGCATTCTTAACCAGGGATGACAAACAGAGTTTATTTTGAAAGCCAGGTCTGATCATCTGACTGTGGTTGCCAGGAGAGCTATCTGAGCACTCAAGCTCCCAGCTCACTGAGAAGATTTGCCATGGACACAGGAGGGGAATGCGACAGCCCATGGAAAATGCAATGATTATTTCTTGTATGAGAATCATCAATAATCTAAACATTCACTGTTGCTGGATATTCTTTGTCCACGATTTAATTCTCTTTTTCATAACATTAAAAGATAGTAATGACCATCCCTGTGTTACCTACCTGAAAAATGATATTCACAGCGTTAGTTACCTATGCTGTCTCTTAACAAGTTCAAATTTGACCCCAGGACAGCCTCTCTCCAAAGCTCACGCTCTGAACACAACTTGCCAGGACCAGGCACTGCCTTCTGACACTCGAACCTGGGATGGTGGGCTGCCAGCATGGATCTCTGCATTCTACTTCCTCCCTAAAGGAGGCTCTACAGCCTCCCAGGCTGGTGCCTGACTTATTCATCAGTGTGCACCTGTGCTGACCCACAGTTTGGATATAATGTCATCAGCAGAGTATGCTCTCAAGCCGTTTCTCAACCTTAGATGAGTATGGAGCAGTACCTCTCAAAACTCGGCATGCTTCAGAATACGGAGGGCTTCTTAAAACACAGATTGCTGAATCCTACCCCTAAAATGTTTCTGATTCAGTTGGTTTTCAGATGCCCGAGCATTTGGATCTCCAAAATGTTCCCCAGTGATGCTGATACCACTGGTTCAGGAACCACACTTACAGATTTTTATGTCTGATCCAACTTCCAGATCTTCTTGGCCACACATCACATTAATACATCCGGGGGAATTCTTTTTTTTTTTTAAGATTTTATTTATTTATTTGAAAGAGAGGCAGTGAGAGAGAGCATGAGTGAGGAGAAGGTCAGAGGGAGAAGCAGACTCCCCGTGGAGCTGGGAGCCCGATGCGGAACTCGATCCCGGGACTCCGAGATCATGACCTAAGCTGAAAGCAGTCGTCCAACCAACTGAGCCACCCAGGCGTCACATCTGGGGGAATTCTTAAAATGAACCAACGCCCAGCTATCAGGGAGACCAACTGAATTAGAATCGTTATTGTGGGGTTCAGGCATAGTATTTTTTAAACGTCCCCAAGGATAAACATGAAGGTTGAGATCACTGAGCTATCCGCTCTTCCTGTTTAATGCTCGTTTCTAGTTACTCCAAAGGATAATGTTGAGAAAAGATAACCAAGACCCTTCTAGTCAAGGAGCCAAGCTTTACTGATTTGCTGCAGATGGGTCCAACACCAGGGCTGAGCTCCAGCCTGGGGGTTAACAGGTGGCTGCTAGCAGGTCCAGAGGCCATGGGTAAGTACAGCAGCAGGAGACAGAGCCCCTAGAAATGCCACCCAGGAAACTGACAGTCTGTCCTACAGAAACATTTTAATAGTGATTAAAGGTCAATTAAGTATTTGGTCTCTGTCCTTTGCTTCATAGCTGGATAACCCTCCAATGTAAAATGCTGACATTATAACTATCATCTGGCTCAACAGGAAGGAAATTAGACGGAATGGGAATGATCCACACCTGTGAGGCTCCCCAAAGAGGAACCCTAGTGCAGCTAGCATCTAATCCTGTAAAGTATACAAAGCTAAGAATTTCAAGTATAAACATAATGAGATTTTTTTTCATAAAACTAGGACAAATCCTTAGAATCTAAAAATCTGATACTGACTTCTCCCTTTGTAGTGCCAAAAGTGAAAGCAGCAGTCTCTAAAACCTTTCCTTTAATCCCTGTCACTCAAAAAAAAAAAAAAAAAAAATATATATATATATATATATATATATAAATCAGGAACATCAAATGAAATGACTTCTTATCTATGAACTTTTCTGGTGTTTGGTAACTTTACAGAAAACACAACTCAAAACGACCCAGCATCTCCTGGACACAAGAGTTCCTCCAACACTTCTGTTACAGATTTAGTCACAGGAGGATTATTTTTCCTCTCTGAAGACACTTTCCCTTCTTTTTAAAATGCTCTTTTTTGGCTTGTGGCTATGCTAAACATGCTGAGTAGCTGTAAAATGCAAACGCATTTTCAAATATTTATTGACTTGATCTTTCAAGACTTCTGTAACAAAATGCCTTTATGCCCCTCTCTCTTCAGTGTGTGCATTCAGACCCACTCCTTGAAAAGTTCTTGAAAAATTACCCTATTCCCACCCCTTTGTCATATAATAGCAAAAGATACTTTATGATTGACTTGAGATTGCCAAATTTCAAATTTAACTTTTCCTATTTAAATTCTGAATAGCAGAACATCCCAGTAAGTTTTTCTAACTTCCAACCCCTTTGAAAAGGAATCCTATTCTTGCATTAGATAAATCATCTTTTGGCAACAATAAAAAAATACAACGTATTTATTCAATCTTAACTTCTGGATTTTCACCTTTTAGTAGTCAAATAAAACCCAATTTCCTCACTGGCCCTCATGTTGAGAGAGGAACTGACAAACTGTCAGGGAATGCATCAGAGTTATTTTCATTTTAACTGCTTAAATATTATAAAAGAGTATCATTCCTCAGTGGATAAATGTTTTAAAAACAATGACTGAAAGTTTTGCAAAACAAGATTCCCCCTTGGTTTTCTTTCTTTGGACTGAAAAATGGGTAAGTACATTTTGTGATAAGCTTGCCCTGGGAGGGAGCTGAAACCGCTCATGGGCTAGCTGTGATGTAACCACTGTTAACTATCCAGCAAAGTGTGTCCACGCCCCCTTCTTCAGCATTCTGTTTGTGTTCCTGAGACGCTTCCAGTCCACAATCTAAATGAACCTCTGCTTCATAAATTCTCCACAGGAAAAATCCATTTTTTAATTCTGTCACTACAAAATGTGCCCTTTAACTGTGCCTATGAGTCATCTGAAAAGGAAGAACAAGCATATAATATACCTGTAACCAGTACTTACTACCATGTCTTTGAAAACAGAGAAAACCAATTATAATAGCCTCACGTTCACTTTTCATTCCACAAACATACACACATACACACACACACATACATGCACACACCTGATGTATGGCTGCCCTCGATAAAGGAATACTTTAGAAAGCAAACAAAATGAGTAAGTCTTAATTTTACCTGCCCCAATTTACCTTTCAACTATATATTCAATCAAAATTGACCAAAAATATTTGTGATATGTTTAATCGGTAGCAAACAGTGCACCAAGCACTTTGCCATCCTACTTCCTGAAAATTAATAAATGCTTTTCAAACACTCAAGATGTTGTTAGGGGAGGTATGCTAATTATATCCTGGTCAAAAATGTGACACTTCCAACTTCATCCTCAGCCAAATTAAATAAATACAATTGTGCTTACATTCAAACATCATAAGCAGGGGTTGCAATTAAAAGATAACACCCATCTCTGGGGTTTAGAATAAAGAACTATAATTACTACCACAAAAGCAGGAAATGGAAAGTGCTATAAATCTAGAACTGAAAAGAAAAACATATTACTCAATACTAGTCACTGGAATTAATATCATCAATTACGCCAACACTATCTCCTATAATCAAATGGTGGTTCATGTGTAGTATCTTTGCCTTTTCTTCACGTGTCTTTGATGTACAATCCGGTAAGTCCATTGGAAATGTGTAAGTTACACTATAACAAAAAGTTATACATGAACAGCACTTTGATTAAAAATAGAAGTTAATGGTTGGTTCTCCCATGGGATTCTGGGAGAAAGGCAGAAAATTACTATTGTCAGTATTTTGCCTGAGACTATGACCAGTATCTCTTGACTTGCAGTCCAGAAAAGGAGTCTTCCCAAGAGTCAGCAGAGGGCCCTGGCACAAGCGCTTACATCTTATAGTCACCAAAGGAAAAGAAATTGTCACAATCATCATTGGACAAAATGAGAAACTGAAGCACAGAATGGTGAAGGGCATTGTTACAGTTTCCTACTCTGGCTGTTAAAAATTACCAGAAACTCAGTGGCTCGAAACAAGACAAATTCATGACCTTTCAGTTCTGTGGACCAAAAATCCAACATGGGTTTCACTGGGTTAAAATGAAGGTGTCTTTAAGGCTGCGGTCTTTGGGGGGCAGTGGCAGGGGTGGGGGAGGCTCCAGAAGAAGATATTTCCCTGCCTTTTCCAGCTTCTAGAGGCTGCCCACATTCCTTGGCTCATGGTCCCATTCATGCATCTTCAAAACCAGCAATGTTGAGCTAAATCCTTCTCAGGCTTCCATCTGTTTGTCTCATTTTTGCCTTCCTCTTCCACTCATCTCTTCTACTCATAAAGGCCCTGGTGATTACACTGGAGCCACCCAGATAATTCAAGATAATGAAACCGTTTCAAAATCATTTGATTAGCAACCTTAATTCCATCAGCAACCTTTATCCTCCTTTGCTTATAACCTCATTTATTCACATGTCCCAGGGATTCGAATGTGGATACCTTCACAGACACCACTATTCTGACTACCTCAGGGACACATACCATGACTTGAACATGGACACAGCTACCCAGGCTCTTAAACCACTCTATTATGTATACTGCTAACCTCAGAATGTGTCCTATAGAATATGCAAAGGTTTCCTTGCCAGGGAGGCAGTAAGTGTCATCCTTACTATGTTATCTCTCCATTTCTTCCTGAATTGCTGAGGTTTAGTAATCCAAGACAATCTAGAAAATGAGAGTTCATGACTGGACTAAAATCTCTTCCTCCAACCTCTGAAATGCTTGAGGAATATTTGATTGATTGTTGCATTTCTTCCCAACACCAAATGAGGAAACGTATTCATCAGAGATCAGCAGGGGTCTTGCTAGGTTTACCATGTGCTGATTCCCAAGCCAAGGCTGTCCCCGAGCATGCTGTCTTTAGTCACCAGAATATGTAGTTATTTCTGCCTGCCGTTGAGCTTCAGAATGGGAACTGAGCATACCCCCCTTTAGATACAAGAGAACTCTCAAGGTTTTTAAGCTGAGGGACCAAGGACCCTCCAGCTTCCCTGTGCTTATGTGATCCCTGCTAGAGTTAGTTCCAGAACCTTGGAAGCACAAAAAAAGCACCTGTTATGATGGGACACCAGAAGCCACGTCTGAGGCGTCTGTGATGCTGTTGGTTGTGCAACAAGCTCACAACCCTCTGTTCTATATCCTTTCTTAAAGCTACATAAACTTGCTGCTGGGCAAACCAGTCACGTCTTATGGATTTGACTGACAACAAAAACGGGAAACAAGACCTACTGTCTTGTTGAACCAATGACTGAGCAGCTTTCCATAATCCACAAGACAGCCATTCCTGGGTCTCTGGCTTCAATACTGCTAAATCTGACAAGCTAACATCTGTATTAAACACAAATGATAACAAAAAGTCTCCTTTTTCTTGTAATAGTTACATTTTGTGCAGCTAAGGAGTATAACTAGAGGACTCTATGATGAAGGCAAACTTATTAAAAATTAAAATGTAACTGTATCCCCAGTCATATGTATTTCTTATAATGCCAGAAGCGCTCCAAGTAAAAAACTGAAAATATACAATAGAAGACCAAGATTTTAAGGTAATCTGCTTCCACTGAACTTAAGGTGGCACTAGTAAATTATGATAGCCTGATAGACTGAGCAGACGTTCTATTATATACAGTAATAATTACATGTGCATATGACTCATATAAAGGCTAGGATTCATTGCAACCAGGTTATCATGTCTTTCTTATTTTTATATTTAGTGTAGTACATTGCCAAAGAGAATGTACAATGCTTGTTAAATCAAGATAACTATATTTAGGATCCTTAACAGTTGCTGTAGCTACCAAGTAAATAAAAAATAAGTAAATCTAGGAATAAGGAACTGGGGCAATGGTATTCCAATCTTTAAAAGCAATTTGACAATACCCAGGCAAATTAAGGATGCACACAGTAGAAGGAGACCTTTGCTGGTGTATTAATTCCAGCATCATCTATCATTATCAAAAGTAGTCAACAGGAAACAGGGAAAATAAATTGTGGGCTACTCATACAATGGGTTACTACATAGCAATTAAAATGAATGAATTAGAGCTACATATGTGAACATGAGTCAAAAACATTACACTGAGTGACAAAAGCAAATGGTGATTGTAAATGTATGGTATAATATCATTTTTATAAAGTTAAAAACATGCCAAACAATACTACATATTATTTACAGATATACAAATAAGACAATGATAGTATAAAAACATGCAGGGAAATAGTAGGTATCAAATTCAAGAGAAAAAAGACTCAGAATGAGATCCAAGAAGAATACACAGGAACTTTAAAGCTAGGTCTGCCTTTTCGTACAGAAGGTACATATGGCAAGATGGCAACATAGTAAGTAAGATCTGGAAAGATTCAGTGGCGGGTGAGATTGTTTATTATATCACACTCTAGATTTTTCTCTATGTTTGTAATAGTTTATGGTATCACAAGAAACTTATGCTGGAACAGATTGCAGAAATATTCAAGATCAAAGAGCCAAGGTCGCACAGCCAGAGACCACAGAGCAGGCAAGAGGAGACGCTGAAACTTAAATCCAGTGTAATTTGCACGTGTTCTCTAACCACTTTGCCTGGCCGTGTATTATGCTTTGCTTTTCAGTTAAATGAAAAAAAAATTTAATTTTTAATTAAAGGGAAAAACAAAATCATTCCAGTTCAATAATTCCTTCAGCTGTGCGGAAAAGCCTCTGTAACCTTCAAGGCTATAAATGTCAGGACTCCAAGAATAAGTAAAGGTGAGGAAAAAAGCCACAGGGCCATCTGAAAGACATGCCTGGGCTGTAAGGAATCACTTTGCCAAAACTGCCAGCACATAAACCTTCTATGGGAGCCAAACACATTTGCAGAGTCGTGGAGAAAGGGCTGGGGTGCAGTTATTCTTAATGGAGATGACAGCCATCTGTCTCACCCCTTAAATGTCAGCCTGAATTTCTACCAGAATCATGAGAAGTGTCCCAGCCCTAGATGCAGTGATCAAGGAGGAAATGCTGTTTATCTCCTTCCCAAAATGATCCTGAGGACAAAGAACAGAGCAAAAAATACATGGTCATATTTACTCTTAGATTCCTTCTGATTTCACTTTTCCCCTGGTGTCCTTCCCCTCAGGGATGGCACAACTCCTTCCATAAATTCTAGAACATGAGTCCGTTCCACAAGAAAGGGGAAAGAACTGACATTGACTGAGCCCTGACACAGGTGTTCCCTTATTTTAGCCTCACGATCACCTTTTGCGGCAGGTATTGCTGACCCCGTTAAAAAGGCAGGAAATCCGGATTCCAAAGGTCAGATAACATATCCAAGGTCATGCATTTAGTAAGGGACCAGAAATCTACTTACAATCCATGGCTTTTCTAGGACACAGGGCTTCCAAAAGCCCAAGATCTTCATGCATGAGAGGTCCTCTCTTTTTTCATCTGAAAACTGGGTAGATTAGAGTAGCTGATCTTGAACATTCTATATATATATATATATATATATATATATATATATATATTATTTTTTTTTTTTTTTTTTGTAGAAAGAGAGCACATGAACATGAGCATGGAGGGGCAGAGGGAGAGAAAGACTCCTTAACAGGCTCCACATTCAGTGCGGAGCCCGACATGGGACTCAATCTCACAGCTCTGAGATGATGACCTGAGTTGAAATCATCAAGAGCCAGATGCCTGACTGACTGAGATACCCTGGTGCCCCTAATCTTGAACATTCTATAAGGCTGTGAATTTGGCAACCCTGGGGCAGACGCAAAGTTACAAACCATGGAGGTAACTCAGAGACAAGAGGTTAGAATACAGCCGGTGAAAACTAATAGAGTCAGCACCCTTTATCAGAGGCACTACATTAAGTTTAATAATAGGCAAACACTTGGGGAGCCTGAGTGGCTCAGTGGGTTAAGCCTCTGCCTTCAGCTCAGGTCCTGATCTCAGGGTTCTGGGATCGAGCCCCGCATCAGGCTCTCTGCTCAGCGGGGAGCCTGCTTCCCCTCCTTTCTCTGCCTGCTGTTCTGCCTACTTGTGATCTCTCTCCCTCTGTCAAATAAATAAATAAAATCTTTAAAAAAAAATAGGCAAACACTTGAAATTAAAGTATTTATTGCTTTATAGTCCAGTCAATCTACTTTTTGAAACAGCCTAGGTTCTCATGGCTGAATTTATCATCCTAAGTGTTACTTTGACTTGATGCCTCCTGGGCAGACAAGCCACCCAATCAAACCTCATCTCCTTAAAGGGCCTCTCACCCCCATCCTGCATCTTTTTCTAGCTAGTCACTCTAATGATCGCAACAAAAAATGGTTGATCTTCCTGACTTCTAGTTTTCAGACATGTTGACACTTACCCATTCATGCTCTCACTCCTTCCTTGGAGCAAGTCATGTCACTTTTCCCTCAAACACCAGCTCTCGGCTCCCCTCTTCTGTAAAGTCTCCCCTGACTGACCCCAAAATGATCCAAGGATTTCCATTATTTCAGATTTCTCTTGTCTCTCTGATTCAAGGGTAAGAAAAAATGGGACTTTGAAATTCTATTTCTACCATGTGGCAGATATGTTGCCAAAGCATTTTTTTTTAAAGATTTTATTTCTTTATTTGAGAGAGACTGTGCATGAGCAGGAGGGAGCGGCAGAGGGAGGGGGACAGGCAGACTCCCTGCCAAGCAGGGAGCCTGACACAGGGCTCCATCCCAGGGCCCCAAGATCATGACCTGAGCAGAAGGCAGACACTTACCCAACTGAGCCACCCAGGTGCCCCAATATGTTGCCATAGCTTTAATAATTTTGTCAAGCTCAGTATTATTATTCCCATTTCACTGAAAACACAACTAAAACTCAGCAACACTAAAGTGACTTGTCTAGGGTCGTACATTTGGAAAAGGAGAATTGACAACTAATAAATGTGGATCTAAGTCCCAAACGAAAGGGTTTCTACACTCAAAGAACAGTTTTGGTGTGGGGGGGGATGAATATATTGGGAGTACGTAAAAAACGTGAATCTTTAATTTTTTCCCCTTCTACCGAGTAGCGCCAAATACCACCATTGTTTATTCACGCTCCCCTGTTTGTAAAATGCTAGTTCTCCCAAGTGGCAGCAAAGCTTATGCTACTGGATGCCCAAGTGATATAAAAATGAAGCTTCTTATCCTCCAATAAATAACATTAGTGTTGACTAAGGATATTGAACATAAAACCAAACACATTACCCTCTCCTTGAAACCCATCATACCACGTCGGCACGCAAACACCGCGCAGCTCTGGCTGCTGCAGCTCAATGGAGACTTGACAAGACTTGGAGAAGGTCCAGGGACGAGCAATTAAAACATCACAGGAGATGGGGAAAGGCTGTCTTAAGAGAACAAACTAAAATCAATCAAGACCCTTAAGTTTACCAAGATAAAGACTGAGAGCTGATAGATTCAGAGTCTGTAAAAACATGACAGGATAGACAGTATGAGCACTCATAGGCTACCACTGACATTTGCTACTTTGGCCACCCAGAATGCATTTCCCCTTCCTAGTGGTACCTCAGGTTCCTTACGGGGAGCCTCATGTCCTTCACCACTACTGTGTGTACTGTGGTGGAAAGGTACTTCCAGGAATTCCCCTCCTATTACAGGATCCGAGGGAACTGGGCCTTCCTTTCAGCATGCTACAGAATGCCATGGAGCAGCCACGTGACCTGACCTCAGCCAATCTGACTCCTCCCCTTCGACTGTGAATTTTGAGAGAGAGAAGAGAGCAGAGAAATTGGCTAGGTTTTCCACCCAGCCATTCCTACGATGAGACCATTCCTTCCTTCCTATACCTTGGCCATGAGGAACCTCCTTGATTCTAGCCTTTCTAGGTGAGTTTCTCTATCCTAAGAAACAAGTCTATAAGCTCCTGGTAGCTCTATAATAAGTCTCTTGTTTAAGTTAAGGTTAGTTTCATTGACTTCTAAAAAACAGATATATTCATCAAAGCCCAGATATGGGACTATCAAGGCAACCCTTTTTTCATGAACAATAGTAAGCAAGAAGTAGGTTAAATACCAGAGCAGAAGGAACGGATGCATGCCAGACACTGCACTAAGATCGTTATACCCACAATTGTTCTTCAATCTCAGGGCAACCATGTGAGGTGGGAAGGTGGGAAGTAGGGTCTCAATTTTACAGACTGAAAGTGAGGTTCAGAAGGGTTGCTTTGCCCAGGATAAGGTAAAAAGATGAAAGAGCCTGGAATGAAATGCAAGTATGTCCCTACTTAAATTTCAAAACAAAACAAAAAACCATTGTAAATTAAAATTCCTAATATTTGGACTATTTGTTTATAATCTCAGGAAGTGGACATCAAGAGAGAAAACATTCTTTTATATCACCTCTGGGTATTCCTGTCTAATAAAAACCCTCAGAAGGGATGGACAGATGATTTGCAAGATGACAGACCACTGGTCTGACTCAAAAGAAGACAATTCTTATCTGATTACCTGTTAGAACACAAGTAACAACTGATGCGAATCCTAAAATAGAATAAAATGCTGTATCAGAGGTTTCCATTTGAGGATGTAACACATGTTTACCTCATAGTGCATATAGATTTTTCTTGAACATTATATTTAGAAAAATGAAAAAATTCACAAATCACTACCCAACTAAATGACTTCAAAATTTCCATCTCAACAATGAGAACAGAAGGCACAAATCTACATCTCTTAAACATGATTTTGCTTCAATCAAAACCCACTCATCAGTAGGACTGGCAACCGTCACTTCAGCAAAATATATCATAAACCAATCTGTAAAAAAACTAGTACTCTTTTGGGGATGGCATGTGTTTTTCAGAGACACTGGCATATATCTTGAAAATGTGAGGGTCTCTTCTCAACTGACTGATTTGAAATAATACACATTACTGAGCCAAGGAAAACAAGACAAGGGACAGGCCTAAAGAATGGGGGTGGGGGAATGTGGGGTGTTGATTACCACCAACCTCTTCACTTCACAAAACCGAAAACTGAAGACCATTGAAACCAACTGACCTATCCAAGCTCACACAGCAGTTCCTGGACAACTTGGGCTCATGCTCAGCCTCCTGATTTAGGGTGGGTGCTACTGCCTCTATATCACATTGCCCACACTAAATGTGGAAACATATTATGGGTCAAAATGTAAAAAACACATAGAAAATTACTAATTCCATCTGCGATTCTTAAAAGAGAGAAAGCGAGAATCACAGTAATGGAAATGCAGCTGATTTTCTTCGTTTCAGAATAAAGGAATTATTTCTTTTTACCTTCCCTTATACCCATTTGTTGTTCTTGATTGTTCAAAGACATAATTGATTTCCTAATCCTGTTCCACTTGGCACCACAAACCTGATTCCAATCACATTATTAAAATGAAAGAATACCTATTGGGTCTGTGTTGTTCCCACTACAGGCATCCATTATCCTTTGACAGGTAACATGGGAGATCAGAATACTACCATCCAACTGGGAAACATCCCAGAAATACGAATGAAAATCTTAACCTGCCTTTTCACAGGCCATGACTCTGCTGATGGAATGCCATTAAGCAGATCAATGCCTCCATTTCCTTAATTAATGATCATCTCACCAGGGGAGAGAGAGAGAGTGGATATTGTTTAAATCTTTGTAATATCTGCAAACACAGAAGCTCTCTTGAGCATTCATAGCAATAGAACACACCCATATCCTGAAAAAGATACTCAGGTACAAGGTTTATTTGTTCAACTGACCTTATGAATAGATGTTCTGAAACCTATAAAAATGATTTTCAGACTTCCAGGGATGATGGTGGACTAGAAGGACACTGAGCTCACCTCTTCCCATGGATATACCTAGATAACACCTATTTTGGTATAAATAATGCAGAAAATGACGGAAAGACTGGCAGAAAAGATTTCCCACAGCTAAATGTAGAGAAGCTACAACAAAAAGAGTAGGAAAGGCAGTGATGGGGTGATGTCGGGGGGTAGATAAACAGACTCCCAAGGACTATTGGCAGGAGGGAGGGACTCCAGTACATGGAGACAAGAGAGAAACAGAACTCCACACCAGCAAACTTAGGCACACGAGATCCACACTGGGAAGCACAATCCATGTAACATCTGGTTTTGAAAATCAGAGGGACCTGGTCTCCCTAGTTCTTAGAATCAGTGGGGCTTAGCACTCAGAACTTTAAAAATCAGTGCACTTGGCTCTGGGAGATCCAGGAGGGTAAGAGGAAACAGATTCTTTGCCCTTAAACAGAGCACCACAAGCAGCCCCACTGAGTTACAGTATATAAGCAGTGGTTTAAAAAATTACTGGGGTACATGGAAAGGAGATTTATTTACTAATCTCAGAGCCCATGCTGAAGGGGCAGGGAACTTTGAAGGACATCTCCAAGAACAAAAGAGCTGGCAGGTGCCATTTCCCTTCCCCACCTCCAGCCTAGATACCCAGACACCTGTGAGAACCAACATATCACCAACACTCTCCACCTAGCTTTCCTTTTTTTTTTTTTAAGATTTTATTTATTTATTTGACAGATAGAGATCACAAGTAGGCAGAGAGGCAGACGGGGGGGGGGCGGGAAACAGGCTCCCCGCTGAGCAGAGAGCCCGATGCAGGGCTCCAACCCAGTACCCCGGGATCATGACCCGAGCCGAAGGCAGAGGCTTTAACTCACCGAGCTACCCAGGCACCGCTCCACCTAGCTTTCTAACAACTCCTTCAACCTGGCAGCTTAGGCAGGAATTTTCTCAGGCAGCTACAGGTCCTCTGTTGCACTGGACCAGGGTGGACCATGCTGTTACCATACACCCACCCTTCCTTCTCCATATTCTCCTAAGGACCCATCCCCTCCAATAGGCCCTTAGCCAGAGTCCATCCAAAGTGGTGTCACAAGCCTGGCAGAGTGCAAGCAGCCCCAACAAAGCCAGCACCACCCTAAAGTGACTCCTACCCTGGAAAGACAAGAAGATAATCCCACACACACTAGTCCAACCAGTGGGCTAACGACAGAGGGTAGGTCTGACTGCAGGCCCCACCCACCAGTCAAAGCTTCTCAGGGAACAAACACAGGGAAAGTGCTGTTCAGTTTGGTGCTAATGCATCTCTGGAAAACATCTGGTCTGAACCAACTGAAGCCCAAGGTGACCACAGACTGGTCCACTAACAACACAGGGACCAAACCCTACCCACAACAGGCAAAGAGAGCCATTGCATATGACCAGACTAAAGGCAAATCAGGCTCAGCCACAATAAAAGGGTATATGAAACACACACAGAAGACCCCCTGAAGCACCAGGTTCTGGTGAACAGGGGAACACTGAACTACAGGGCACAGGACCTCTTCTTCATAACTACTTTAAAGAGCAGGAGACATAGCTGACTTTCCTAATATGTAGAAATAGACACAGAGTACACAAAATAAGGAGAGAGAGGATTGTGTCCCAAATACAAGAATAGGACAAAATCACAGTGAGAGAGCTAAATGACACAAAGTAATATGTCTGATATAAAATTTGAAGTAAACATCATAAAGATACTAACTGAACTTGAGAAAAGAGTGGAGGACCTCAGTGAGATCCTCAACAAGGAGGTAGAAAACATTAAAAAAATAACCAGTAAGAGGTGAAGAACTCAATAAATGATATTTATTGGAATAAGCAGGCCAGAGGAAGCATAAGAATAAGCAACATAGAGGACAGAGTAATGGAAATTAATGAAGTCGAGCAGGAGAGAGAAAACACAATAATAACATATGAAAATAGACTAAGAGAACTCAGTGAAATCCTCAAGTATAATAACATTTGCATTATAGGGATTCCAGAAGGAGGAGAAAGAGAAAAGGGGGTAGAAATTTTATTTGAAGAAATAATAGCTGAAAACATACCAAATTTGGAAAAGGAAACAGAAATGCAGATGCAGGATGAACAGAGAATTCCCAACAAAATCAACCCAAGTAAGTCCACAACAAGACACATAATTAAAATAGCAAAAAGTAATGATAAAAAGAAAATTTTAAAAGCAACCAAAGAAAGCAGATACATACAAGGGAAATCCCATAAGGCTATCAGCTAAATATTTAGGAGAAGCTTTGCAGGCAAGAAGAGAGGGGCAGGATATACTCAAAATGCTAAAAGGCAGAAAAAAATCTGCAGCCAAGAATACTCTATCCAGCAAGGCTAAGAGAGCATAAAAGGAAAGACAGGGCGCCTGGATGGCTCAGTCAGTTAAGCCTCTGCCTTCAGCTCAGGTCATGATCCTGGAGTCCTGGTATGGAGTCCCACATCAGGCTCCTTGCTCAGCGGGGAGCCTGCTTCTCTCTCTGCCTGCTGTTTCCCCTGCTTGTGTTTTCTCTCTTGCTCTCTCTCTCTGACAAATAAATGAGTAAAATCTTTAAAAAAATAGACAAATAAAAAAATAAAAGGAAAGCAAAGAGTTTCCCAGACAAAAGTCAAGGGAATTCATCACCACTGCACGAGTCCTACAAGAAATGTTAATAAAAGAGATTCTTTGAGTGAAATGGGAAACCATGAGCAGGACGAAGAGAAGGAGGAAACACAAAAGCAATAAAGTTAAGTATATCTATAAAAATCAGTCAAGGGATTTACAAAACAAAAGGATATAAAGTATGACACCATATACCTAAAATATAGTGGGGAAGAGTAAAAAATAGGTTCACATCTAAGTGGCCATCAGCTACATATAGACTGCTACATGCAGAATATGTTATATATAAACCTAACAGTAACCACAAATCAAAACCAGTAATATAACTGCAAAAATAAACAGAAAGGAATCCAAATATATCACTAAAGAAAACAGTGAGAGAAGAGACAAACTGAAAAAAGGAACAGAGAAAAACTACAAAAATCGCCGTAAAACAAGTAATAAAACAGGAATAGGTACATGTCTATCAATAGTCACTTTGAACATCGAGGGATTAAGTGTTCCGATCAAGAGACACAGGGTGAAGAAATGGATAAACAAGCCAGACTCATCTATATGCTGCCTACAAGAGACTCATTTCATACCTACATACACATGCACATGGAAGTGAAGGGATAGAAAAGCATTTATCATGCAAATGGGGTGAAAAGAAAGCCAGGGTAGCAGCACCTATAATGGACAAAATAGATTTTAAAACAAAGACTCTAACAAGAGAGAAAGAAGGCCACTATATAATCATAGAGGAAATAATTCAACAATAAGATATAACAACTATAAATCTTTTTGCACCCAACACGGGAGAACCAAAATACATAAAGAAGCTGATAACAAACAAAGTAACTGAGAGTAATACAATAAAAGTAGGGGACTTTAATACCCCACATCATCCAATCAGAAAATCAAAAAGGAAACAGTGGTTTTGAATAACACATCGGACCAGACGGATTTAACAGATTTACCCAGAACATTCCATCCTAAAAGGGAAGAATACACCTTCTTCCAAGTGCATATGCAACATTCTCCAGAATATTACATATTAGACCACAAAACACATCTCAACAAATTTGAAAAGATTAAAGTCATATCATGTGTCTTCCCCAACCACAACAAAAAATCTAAAAAGAATACAAATACATGAAGGATAAAAAAGCACGCTACTAAACAATGAGTCAACAAAGAAATCAAAGAGGAAATAAAAAAATATGGAGATAAATGAAAATGAAAACAAAATGGTCCAAAAATCCTTGGGATCTAGCAAAAGCTGTATATGAGAGAAATTTATAGCAAAACAAGTCAACATCAGGAAGAAAAATCACAAATCAACTACCTAATCTTAAACCAAAGGTAGCTAGAGGAGAAAAAAATAATTAGATGGAAGACAATAATAAGATCAGAGCAAAAATAAAATAGAAACTAAAAACAAAACAAAAACAATAGAACACATCAATGAAAATAGGAGGTGGTTCTTAGAAAAGATCAACAAAAATGATAAAC
Source organism: Lontra canadensis (assembly GCF_010015895.1). Classification (NCBI taxonomy): domain Eukaryota; kingdom Metazoa; phylum Chordata; class Mammalia; order Carnivora; family Mustelidae; genus Lontra; species Lontra canadensis. Next base: position 5,181,110 of record NW_022631068.1, on the reverse strand, counting down.
CTTTAGTTAGACTCATTAAAAAAAAAAAAAGAACTCAAATCAGAAATGAAAGAGGAGACACAGCAATCAACACCACAGAATTACAAAGTATTATAAGGTAGTATTATGAAAAAATATTCTCAAATTGGACAGCCTAGAAGAAATGGACACATTCTTAGAAACAAACCTCCCAAAACTGAATTAGGATGAAATAGAGAATTTGAAAGACTGATTACCAGCAGTCAAATTGAATCAGTAATCAAAAAGCTCCCAACAGGGCACCTGGATGGCTTAGTCGGTTAAGTGTCTACCTTCAGCTCAGGTCATGATCTCACTGTTCTGGGATCAAGCCCCAGGTCAAGCTCCCCACTCCGAGTGGAGTCTGCTGCTCCCTCTCCTTCTGCTCCTCTGCTTGTGTTCTCTCTCTCTCAAATAAATAAAATCTTAAAACAAAACAAAAAGCTCCCAACAAACAAAAGCTTAGGACCAGATGGCTTCACAGGAGAATTCTACCAAACATTTAGAAGGAGTTAATACCTACCCTTCACAAACTCCTAAAAAAATAAAGAGAAAAGGAAAAAAAAAAAAAAAAGAAAAAAGAAAAAGGAAAGTTTCCAAATTCATTCTATGAGTATTACCCTGATACCAAAACAAGATAAAGACTACAAAAAGATAGAACTACAGGAAAAAAGAAATGAACATAGATGCAAAAATCCTCCAGAGAATATTAGCAAGCCAAACCCTATAATATATTAACAAAACAACTCACCATGATCAAGTGGGATTTATTCCTAGGGTGCAAGTTGATTCAATATCTGCAAATCAATCATTATTCTCTGTCACATCAACAAGAGAAAAGATAAAAACCCTATGATCATTTCAAAAGATGAAGAAAAAGAATTTGACAAAGTACAATATCCATTCATGATAAACCCTCAACAAAGAAGGTTTAGAGGGACCACATCTCTCAAAATAATAAAGTGCTTATATGAAAAACCCACAGTGAACATCACAATCAATGACAAAACAAAACAAAACTGAGAGCTTTCTGCCTAAGATCAGGAACAAAAAAGAATACCCATTATCTCCACTTTCATTCAACATAGTACTGGAAGTCCCAGCCACAGCAACTGAGAAGAAAGAGAAATAAAAGGCAGCTAAATTGGTAAGGAAGAAGTAAAACTTTCACTATTTGCTGATGACATATATACAGTATATATATGCTGATGACTATATACAGTATATAGAAAACAGACTCCACCACATAAATTACTAGAACTGATCAATGACTTCAGTAAAATCACAGGATACAAAATTAATGTATAGCAATCTGTTTTCTTACTCTACATTAATAATAAAGTAGAAGAGAAATTAAGAAAGTAACACCATTTACAAATATACCAAAATAACACCAAAGAACAAACTTAACCAAGGAGGTGAAAGATCAGTCCTCTGAAAACTATAAAATACTGATAAAAGAAATTGAGGATGACATAAATAAATGGAAATAAATTTCATGCTCATCGATTAGAAGAACAAATATTGTTAAAATGTCCATACTGTTCAAAGCAATCTACAGATTTAATGCAATTTCTATCAAAATAACGATAGCAGGGGCACCTGGGCGGCTCAGTGGATTAAGCCTCCACCTTTGGCTGAGGTCATGATCTCAGGGTCCTGGGATGGAGCCCCACTCCGGGCTCTCTGCTCGGCGGGGAGCCTGCTTCCCCCTCTCTTTCTGCCTGCCTCTCTGCCTACTTGCAATCTCTCTCTCTCTGTCAAATAAATAAAATCTTTAAAAGAAAATAGCATTTTTCACAGAACTGGAACAAACAATCTTAAACTTTGTACAGAACTGCAAAAGATCCTGAATAGTCAAAGCTATCTTGAAAAGAAGAACAAAACTGGAGGTATCAAAATCCTAGATATAAACATACACTACAAGGCTATCGTAATGAAAACAGTATGGTGCTGGCACAAAAATAATCACACAGATCAACAGAACAGAATAGAGAGCCCAGAAATAAACCAGCAATTATATGGTCGATTAATCCTTGAGAAAGGAGGCAAGAATACACAATGGGAAAAAAACAGTCTCTTTAACTAATGGTGCTGGAAAAACTGGGCAGCCACATACAAAATAATGAAATTGGATCACTTTCCCACACCATATGCAAAAAACAAAACAAACAAAAAAAACAAAAACAAAAACACTCCAAATGAATTAAGGACCCAAATGTGATACCTGAAACTATAAAATTCCTAGAAGGCAGCACAAGTAGTAATTTCTTCTACACTGGCCATAGCAACATCTTTCTAGTTATGTTTCCTGAGGCAAGGGAATAAAAGCAAAAATAAAGTATTGGAATTACATCAAAGTAAAAAGCTTCTGCACAGCAAAAGAAATAATTACCAAAACTAAAAGACAACTTACTTAATGGGAGAAGATATTTGCAAATGACATATACTGATAAAGGGTTAGTATCCAAAGTACATAAAAAACTTACACAACTTCAACACCAAAAATAATAATCATCCAATTAAGAAATGGGCAGAAGACATGAACAGACACTTCTCTAAAGACATACAGATGGGGGCGCCTGGGTGGCTCAGTGGGTTAAAGCCTCTGCCTTCGGCTCAGGTCATGATCCCAGGGTCCTGGGATCGAGCCCCGCATCGGGCTCTCTTCCTCCTCTCTCTCTGCCTGCCTCTCTGCCTACTTGTGATCTCTGTCTGTCAAATAAATAAATCTTTAAGAAAAAAAAAAAAAGACATACAGATGGCCAACAGACACACGAAAAGAAGTTCAACACCACTCATTATCAGGGAAATGCAGGTCAAAACCATAATGAGGTATCACTTCGCACCTGTCAAAATGGTTAAACTCAGAAGCACAAGAAACAGGTGTTGGTGAGGATGTGGAGAAAAAAGCAACCCTTGTGCACTGCTGCTGGGAATGTAAACTGGTGCAACCACTGCAGTAAAGAGTATGGAGGTTCCTCAAAAGTTAAAAACAGAATTACCATATGATCTAGTGATTCCACTACTGGTATTTACCCAAAGAATATGAAAACACTAATTTGAAAATATATATACACCCCTATGTTTGTTTACTGCAGCATTATTTAAAATAGCCAGATTACAGATGTAGCCCAAGTGTTCACCGAAAGATGAAGAGAAAAAGAATGTGTGGTGTGTGTGCATGTATACATATATGTATGTATACATGTGTGTACATATACATATGTGTGTGTGTGTAATGGAATATCAGTCATAAGGAATGAAATCTGCCATTTGCAACATGGGTAGATATAGACAGTATAACGCTAAGAGAAGTAAGGCAGTCAGAGAAAGACAAATACCGTATGATTTTAGTGCTATATTTAATTTAAGAAACATCCCAAAGGAAGAAAGAAAGAGACAAACCAAGAAACAGACTTAACTATAGAGAACAAACTGATGGTTACCAGAGGGGTGGTGGGTGGGGGGATGGGTGAAATAGGTGATGGGGATTAAGGAGTGCACTTATCATGATGAGCACTGAGTAATGTATAGAATTACTGAATCACTATATTGTACACCTGAAGCAGGGTTTGAATCTCAGCCCCACTAATTAGTGATTGTATGAAGTTAGCTGGGAAGTTAGCTCACCTCTCTGTATTCTCGTCTGTTACCTTGGGATAATGGTTGTAACCAATTTGTAAGGCTGATGTGGGAATTAAATGAGTCAATATATGTAAAGTATTAGAATGCCTGACCCATAAAATGACTATTTAAAATGTAGCTACTTGGGGCACCTGGCTGACTCAGTCGGTTAAGGCCCTAACTCTTGAGCTCAGCTCAGATCTTGATCTCAGGGTCTTGAGTTCAAGTTCTGCATCGGGCTCCCTGCTTGGCCGGAAGCCTGCTTCTCCCTCTCCCACTCCCCCTACTTGTGTTCCCTCTTTCATTGTGTCTCTCTCTGTCAAATACATAAATAAAATCTTTAAAAAAAAATAGCTACAACTCTTACAGGATGAACCACACACACTCAGAAACCAGCCTCTCCCTATTGGTTTCCTACTACTGGAAAGAAATAATGATAATTTAAGGTGTTATATTTTCTATCATTTAAATGAAAATCTGGGGTTTTTGCAATTTGGCTGTGATCCAGACAGAAAAGAGCAAACACATAAACTTGCTACAATGGAGAAGAAACAAAGGAGCAAATGTCAACAAAATTAAGTGGAGGCATTTTCTAAATTGCATTCAGAAACATTCTAAAAATTCAACATTCTAAAAATTCAAATTTCTTACAGAGTATGTAGGTCAGAGATGGGAGAAGAACAGGTTAATTCCCCAGCTGTTTCCTGAAATCAGTATGTACTGCTACTGTGACAGTGGATATAGGGACAAAGAAGGAGGTTTGGAGTCAGAATTGGGTTTCAAATCCAAGTTACTAATGCTCAGATTCCTCAGAGACCCCAAGTTCTGGCACTTAACACCAATTCAACGACTACCAGCTACTTATCTCCTTTCAATAAATATTCCCTGAATTAAGTTACTTGCCTAGTTTCACCTTCTGCTATTTGCTCTGCTTTCCCCCACAAATGCAATATAAAATTACTGCTCAGGGCACCAGGGTGGCTCAGTTGTTAAGCATCTGCCTTTGGCTCGGTCATGTTCCCAGGGTCCTGGGATGGAGACACACATCGGGCTCCCTGCTCAGTGGGAAGCCTGCTTCTCTCCCTCTCACACACCCCCACCCCCCAGTTGTGATCCCTCTCTCCCTGTCTCTCCCTATGTCAAATAAATAAATAAAATCTTTAAAAAAAAAACTAAAAATCATTGCTCATTTCCCTCCCCCATCAGGCAACTGAAAGCCAGCACAATCTGTGATGACTCATAAATTAGGTTTAAAAGGCCTAAAATTGGTCCAGCTTCTGTGATGTTACTGTGGAGCAAGATTCAGCTTAGCAAAGATTTGTGGACTTTAAGGGGGAAGTACAGGCCCTAGGTGCATCCCATCTTTCCAAGAAGCTCCTTGACAGGGTGATTACTTTGCCTAACAACAAAATGGGGAGATAAGACGGGATTGGGATTCAGGACTTACCTGGAAAGTGTAGTTTTCTAAGCAGAAGACATTTTATGAAATAAAGGTGTTCAATTATTCGGGGATACCCTAGAAGAGGGATTCTTTAAGTAAAGAGCTGGAAACTTAGGCAAAGGATTACCATGAGGCTTCCAGATGATCTGACCAACACACTGATGCCTAAGCCTTGGCCCCAGAGAACGGATGGGAAATAGACCAGAGACGAATAGAAGGGAAGGCAGAAATCACAGCCCAAGAGCTCCCGAGACAAAATTCAGAGACAGAACTGGGCTCATGTGTAAGCTGCTCAACCAAAGGAGGAACAAAAATCGCTCTTCTAAATTGAAGCCTAGACAGCTTCCAGCTGTAAATAAATAGAAATGGATGATTTATTTCTACATTATTTGCCAACTCATTTCTCTTCCACAGAAAGAAAAATTGTCTGCTTTTGATCTTAGAGTATTTTCTGAGAGGCCAAAAGAGAATCTCTATGTAGATCCTCTGATGAGAACCAGGAAGAGCAGCGCAGCAAACAGAAGCAAGCACGAATTAGTAACTCCAGATTAGAACATATTTCAGCCATCTAAAAATTTGTTTTCCAATTAACACTCTCTCATTTGCATAACAAAAAGGAAGCGGCTGCTATAAACTCAGCTTTGGAAGCAACCACAGAGTTGTTTTTCTTCCAGATGACAGGATACAAACCAGAGATTATGTAATACAGGTTAATTTAATGCTATAAAAAAAGGAAAATGATGTTGCCCGAAGCCCACGTACATACCACTGTCTCCTAATCATTTGTCTGCCTCGGGGCAAAATATGGCCCTTCAGCCAAACTCAGCTCTCCATTCAGCTACCTCTTCTTGTGAATAAAGTTTTATTGGAACACAACTATACTCATTTGCTTATATATATACTCTGGTGGTTATTTTCCTGCAGCTACCATGCCAGACTGGGGTAGTCATTGCCTAGAGAGCCTAAAATATTTACCAGGTGGCTCCTCCCAGAAAATGCCTTTTCATTCCTATCCTAAACTTTCCATATTCCAGTTGTGAAGGGAGGAGGGATAAAACCTCTTCTAACTCAAATGACATGCAAAATGTGGCTAAAGGAAGCAGATAAAAGGCTACTCACTGAGTCTCCTCTTTAAGTCAAATTCTAGTGTAGTCACATTGGGTCTAAGAATTTGATGGATGATAACTACAGCCACTAGGTTAAGTATACACTACTGAAGCCCCAGAACCAATTTGGTCCTAGAAACCTAAATAAAGAATGTAATGGAAAAAAATCATAATAAGCCCTATGTAACTGTCATCATTTCACATACTGCAAACAGATACTGAATTCACACACTAAGTGGGTTTTTCTGTATATCTCACCTCTAAGTACGATCTGTAGTAGCCCTCACTGAAAGTTATGGTTTATCCTGAAGAAATCCCTAGAAAGATTCCTACCTTCTTACTATCCAACACTGATTCACAAACTTGAATAATTTCTCAGTATTTTAAGACAGGACGATAAGAGTCTTTTAATCATTTTCTATTGTTTATTTTCAAAAAAAAAAAAAAAACCTTGTGGAAGAATAGAAAAATGGAAGATGGTGAAAACAAGCTCATTCTTTAAAACTGGGATCCTTTTTTAGGAGATGTTGGTCAGAATTCTTTGTTATTTATATAGAAAAGACCCTTAATAGTTCTACTTTTAACTTGAAGATTTAGACAATTACCCAAATTGTCTTCTTCCATCCCTCTACAAAATACAAAAAAAAAAATGCTAGAAAATAACACACTGATCAAAACTGAGCATCCTTTCAAGATTATATTCTACTCTATGAAATAGAAACAGATAATATAAGAAAACTAAGCTATGAAATACTCACACTGCATGAGTTTCACTAGAGAAATATGAAGTGTGCCAAATATTAAACTTTCACCAAAATATATGTGAGACTTGGAAGATGATGAGAATAATCCAAAATTGTCAAATGTTCAAGATATAAAGTTGTCAATTTCAAGAAAGTCTTAAAATCAGTTAGATTTAGAGCATAAATCCCAAGAGCCTCATTCTGGTTCTACCTTCTCAATGTTGATGGAACAAGAAGGAATTAGCAGCAGGTGCCTGTGTATAGGCAAGGAGGGGGAGAAAGCTTCCGTAACAACTGAGCTGAAGAAGGAAACAGCCAGGAGGGGGTGGGGAAGCTAAACTGCAAAACATGAATGCCAAAGAGAGAGCAAATGATAAAAACATTCATTGACAGAAGATACATTTTACATTTAGTAACAGCATATTTGCAAACATGTGAACACAGAAAAACCAAAAACAGCTGAATAAGGGTGAGAAGTAGAGTTTAAGGATCACTGGCAGAGCACACAGCAGAATCGGCTGTGTAGGAGGCAGCTCCGAGGAAGTGATAGGTAAGAAACAGCAGCTGGGTTATTGCAACCGAACTGAGAAATTCAGGAGATGGATGGGTATCAAATTCACTTTTCGGAAGTCTTCTTCACACCGCTCGCATGGTCAAGTAACTACCTTGGAAATCAGTTACTCATGTTAAATCTAACATTACAGACTTCCAGGTCTTTCATCTATACCCATTCATGTTAACACTTACTTATTAAACACCTATTGTTACTTATAGAGCACTTATTATTTACCATTAGCCATAATGGATAGGCACCGTCATTCTAGTTTTATATCCCATGACCACCACGTGCTGACGTCTATCAAAGATTGCATTAATGTTCCCAATTCCTCATACCTCTCTAACATCCTTCGCCAGGTAACTTTCCAGTTCTTCTTGCTAAGGGAAAAGTGCATTTCCTTGCCCTTTTATTTTGTTCTCTCCTGTGTTAATCACTTTGGCCAGCGGATGTTAGCTGATAGGATGTGTGCGGAGGCTTAAAATGTGTGTTTAAAACATATGTTTCTGCTTGCCTTGCACTTTCCTTTGCCATACTAGGAGCCTGCCTCTCTCGATTGCTGCCCGAAGGTTGAGAGACCCATGAAGGAGACACATACTGGCAGACCCACATTCAGAAGCAAAGCCACCCCAACCAACCCACAGGTCCTTGGGAATAAATGATCATTTTTTTAATTCATGAAGTTTTGACTTGTTTTATGATAGATAAATATTGTGGCAGTAGCTAACTAGAGCATAATCCAAACATTCCCCTTCATTCGGCTTTAAAATCCTTCAAATACGTTATTTCCTCTACGTCTGTATTTCTGCTGGTCTCCTGCCTAAAATATCCTTTACCACTTTCATGTTCAAAACATTTTCTGTTTTCAGGACCTCGCTCTAGCACAATTCTTCCAGGGAGAGGTCCTCCAGGATTGATGTGATGGTAACATACAAGACTATCACTATACCTCTATGCTACTTGAAGGCTAGACCCCAGACAGTAATTGTTCAATAAACCAGCGGTTTTCAGTCTGAAAGATGCTGGGTACTTTGAAAAGAGTGAGCAGGTATCTGTGACATGATGCCCTTTTCCTGATCGTTGCCCAACCACAGCACAACTCCTCAGCATTTCACCAATCAGAATCATTCATGATGTTACCTCTGAGAGCTACCACAGGCTATCTTCCAATTTTTGCCTCACAAACATAAAAGCCTCTTCTATCATTTACTTAATATTTTCCTTTAAATGGATTTTCTTTTTTCTCCCTAACTAAATGTACTAATAGAGAAATTTTAGAATTGAAAAAAGGTCGTTTGTCATAATGTTCTCTACGATAATTCTATTAATTAGTGCCATAGCAAAGTGCCTTGAAAAATGATCAGATGTACCACTTATACAATCTTCCTCAGAATGAGGAGGGGAAGGGGGCAGTGCTCTCGGCGATTCCATAATTTCATATGCTCAACTAGATTGCAAACTCCTTGAGAATGAGGATCAAATATCTTTAAATACTTGGTAATCGGTGGCCTAAGACATGGCTAACAAAATAGCAGAACTGTGAAATAAAGGAAATCCTTATTAGAGAAGTAGGACCACGATAAAACAGTAGCACTTCCTGTACCAGGTCACTGGTTTTTAACTGGTTACTCCTCTTAGTGTCTAAGAACACAATGTGACCAGATAACATGTTATTATTCTTTCAACCTGGAGTCCATTAACATGGCTTTGGGTGAATAAGGGTCAGGATGGGAGAAAAGGAAGGTAAGTACTCTGATATATTATACACTCTTTATAATGAAATGGGCATGGGCTTCAAAGAAGGGAGATTTGGATCTGAATGCCAATTCTATGATTCATCATTTGAGTGACCTTGGATAAATCCATGACCTCTACAGATTTGTTTCTGGGTCCGCAAAACAGAGACAGTGGTACCTGTTTCATAGTGTGGTGGTGAAATTAACACCAGAGGTAAAATCACAGCAGAGAGTCAGACTCATATTCAATGAATATCCATATAGCCTCTGTCCACCTACCTTACGAAAGGCAAAAGATGAAGGGATTCTCAGGGCCACATAGTCAGAAGTTCTCAGATAGGACTGAGACACCAGAAGTTGTGCATTGAATAAGAGTCAATGAGGATTTCATGAGACGGAACCAAATATGAGAAGCATATGCCTTTGTCCTTCCCACACTGCAGGCACCAAAACCACTATAAAGTCCTTGGCGCAGTCATTTTCAAAGTATAAAGAATTTGCATCAAAAACATGAGGGAATCTTTAAGATGTAGATTCCAGGGTCCCACCTACAGTCTATGAAATCAAAGCCTCTGGGGTGGACACTTCTGAATCAGCATTTGCAAGAAGTTCTCTGCACCAGGTTATGAACTGGGTGACTGCCATTGTGACCTTTAATAGAACTCTTAAGGAATCTAGAGGCTTTGCCAAAGGCAATGTCCCTTGGCCTTGGGGTTAAGGTGGTATCAGGCAAGCCTGTCACCTACAAGGGGTCTCATACTGCATCTTGCATCAGTGACCCTGCCACTAGGGGAAAAACACATTTAGACATTAAGTCCAGGGAAAAGGAGTCTTGGCGCCGCTGACACTGCCAGCTTAGTGCCAAACATGAGGTAAATTCAAGTTTATTCTCACCCAGGAGCTCATTATGCCTGGATTTACTGTTGAGACTTCTCAATCCTGGGAATTTCTCACTCCTACTGCCTCTCTTTACTGGGGTTTTTAAACCCAGGCAGAAACACGGGAGTCTGAAAAGATCCACATTATCAGAAATTCACATTGGTGTTGCTGACTGAACTGTGGATGGATGACAACACAGAGAGGGCCCACGCTTGCTCCGCGCCTACTGGATGGGACACAGATGTAGGCAAAGCGCAAAAGGACGCCAGGCTCACCTCCTTTCCTCTTCTAAAGAATCCTTCATTGTTCCTCAGTTTCACGAGGTAATTTCAGTGGAATCAACTTTAAAGGCCTCAAAATGCTATCAAGACCACTCCAATTCAACAGCGATTACTAAACGGTTCAAGCCTACTTGCAGGACACTCAACAGGAAGGTGTCACACAATAACAAACCCCAGGTGGGCTCACAGACAGCTTTTCAGAGAACCCCTGTGGTTTACAATATAACCCAGCATCATTCCCATGAGGAAAGCAAAGAGACTTTTGAGACAAGCATCTCCTTGATCACCACAATCCTGGTCTTGAAAATGATCTCACCTCTCCTTATGGGAGAAACAAATTTTACTTCAATGAAACAACTTAAAATTAAGAGAAGGAAGGAAGGAAGGAAGGAAGGAAAAAGAAAGCAAGCAAGCAAGCAAGCAAGCAAGCAAGAAAGAAAGAAAGAAAGGAGGGAGGAAGGGAAGGTATTGGAACTCTGAACTTGATGATGCAGAAAGTTCCCAGAAACCAGCAAAACTTCACAACCTCTCCACTTATGGAGCACTTATAATGTGGTTGGCACGGTGTACTAAGTTGCTTTACGTGCATTAACTTGTTTAATCCTCACAGCCATCATAAAAAAGAGGAAGAAAGCTTCAAGACTACCCTCTACTCCCTTTGAATGCAAATAAGGAGGCCTGCAATAAGCAAGAAGGAAACACTAGGGTAATTCTAATAGGGAATGGAGGGTTCTTTAGCAGCAAAGATCTAGAAGCTGGCATAAATACAGTAGGATGAGGTTAAGATGAAGAAATGGAACAGAAGCCATGCAGGAAAACCATCAGGTTAGATGGGCACAGAGGATCAGTTGACTAAAGATCTCGAACACCAAGCTTGTAAGTCAGAACTAGACCGCACAAAGCCTAAGTTTTTCCATTGGCTGTGCCAGCAGTCATAGCCAGGAAGAGAGCCGTTCACACTAGGTTTTAATATTTAAATGTGTCCAAGGACAAAAATGCCACTGAAGAAATACATGATGACATCCTTGTCATAGTGATCTGAAGCTTCTTCCACAACATAGTTTCAGAGCAGTTCTCATTGTCACCAGTCCATCTGTGGAGAAGCTAAATGGAGAAAGATTGATTTCTATCTAGCAACCCATTTTTCACCTTAAAGAGGAGAAACACATAACTAAAACCAGTGCTGTCACAAATTATTTCAGGAGATTACTTCTGAATTCTAAATTGGCCCAATTAAGGACATTTTCTACCTGATTAAAATTCATCATGAATTTGAACAGGAAATATTTACAGTGATTAAGTATGCTCTGCCAAAAATCTCTTCTCATATCTCATTGTATCAGGATATAACATATGTGCATTCACAATAAAATTGAGCTCAAACACGGACTCTCCAGTTAGAGAAAAAGAGAGCGCAAACATGAAATTGAAGAGTGGTTAGAAATGAAAAATCCAGCCAAGCAGAAAGGCCCAGAAACCAAACAAATAACAAGATGTCATCTACAGGTATTAATGGGGCTACGAGCTCACAAAGCCACCCAGAATGTAGAATTGACAGGAAAGAGCTCAGGAAATAGGATAGTTCTTTTAAAAATGAAAGAAAGCCAGGGTAATCCTGCCTCCAATTTTAGACAGCAACTCCATAACCTGAATTTCTTGCAAAATATTCCACTTGTAGCCCGAAACAGGATTTTCAGGCATGGGGCCAGGATGTGTTGGTCCCAGCATGTCCCGTTTGTGTGGGAGACAAGTAACAGGTGATTTGCAGCTACTCATATTTCAGGTACAGAAGTTTAAAAGGATTTACTCCTTGAATGTCCATAAAAATGGATTCAAGTTGATCCTAATTATAAGTTCCCCCTCATTCACCTGCCTTTCAGTTCTGGACAGGGAGGGGAAGAAGTGGAGCTAGATTACAGGGATTAATTACACGTAACCTGCTGTCTTTCCTATCTACTCTGCAACCCATATTGAGAAATCATAAATGATGTGGGGTTATAGCTAATCTCTGCACACCCAGGGAATTTATTGATGTGAACTGTAGCACAAAAAATGACTAAGAACAGCAGGTCTCAAGCAGTCTTCCAATTTAAATGGATAAAATGAATTCTCACTGTTTCTTTCTCCTTCCTCCTCCAAACTCCCCGTATGCCCACACACTTTGCCACAACTAGAGCCATTTTTCTCCTCCTTTCCATCCCCATTTTCTGCCCTTCCCTTCCATTGTTCGAGATAGAGAATGCATTTAACCAACAAGTTTATAATTTGCAAAGACAAATAGTGATCTGGACCATCTGATCACTTCAATTTGGCATCGAGGTGTAGATATTTTTCAGCGATCTACCGTGTACTCCATACACTACCCAGAATGGTGCTAGATGCTAAAGGGGATGGGGAAGAATGACTTTGAATATTTTAAGACACAGTGTTTGCCAGCCAACATAAATACTTTATGGGAAATGTGGAATTTAATAAACAAGGACTCTTGGGCTAGTTAACTGTCCATCCCTTAGCTCTCAGATCAAGCATTGCCTCCCAGGGAAACCTTCCGCAGCCTCCTATTGCCCTACCCTGTGCACCAGTCCGCTGAGTGAAGAGCTGGTTAAGCCTACTGATGGTGAAGCTGCTGGAGTTAAGTCCCAGCGAATACATACCTTGGGAACATATGATAAGTCTAGCCAAAATTTTAGAGTTAGGAGCAAAAGGAATTCAGAGGAAGGCACCTCAATATTCTTAACCTTTACAATCTATATTAGCCAATCACATTTTTTTTTCATAGAAAGTGAGAAGTTTGGGGTCCTAGTCACTAATTTTGGGCCCGAAGTTCTGGCTTGTGCTCTGTGTAATAATTATGTTGATTGCTACATGGCAGGTACTCTTTTAAGTGCTTTACTTACACTTATTTCATTTTCACATGATTCCAACGAAGTACTCATGCTCTCCCAAGGAAACTGAAGCACTGTGTGGATAACATACTTGCTCAGGGTCATCTGACCAAAAAGGTTTGAAGCCAAGACTTGAATCCAACACATATCAGTCCAAGTCTCTCCTACCCCCGAGTCCCTGCTTTTTCCCTGTGGTACACCACTACCCAGAATGAGAAGATAGGGGACATGGGGAGAAATCGCTGGAAAGGGCCAATCTCCGTTTTGCGGGGTCTTCAGGCTAGAAAACCTGCTGGAGGGCATCACTGCCTTCTCCTGGAATATGAGGAAAGATTTCACAAAGTAGAACTCATGTTGGGTATTAAAGTGTGGGAGGGTTTTGATAAGTAGGAAGAGAGACAAAGTGTCATTCTCCTTGTGACAGAGTACATAAGTCATTAAACTAGAAAAAGAATGTAGAAGTACTTTGTAAATCTGAGAGAACGGTACATATTTAATTCTAAGCAAAACAGAACTGGAAGTTAGATTAATATTTCCAGAAAATCAGTTAAAGTGTCTATAATTTACCTTTTTCCTCACTGGCCTCTATAGCCAAGCTTTAAATTTACCCCATCTGTCTCCCATTGTCAAAATAACTCATCTAAACCACGATGCCTCAAACACTGTGTGTCTCCTTCCACAGAACTCTTCTGCACACATCTTTTTGAGAAGTTGTAGGTAAATCAAATTTTTGCAAGTCTAATCAAATTTGAAATGCATGGAGGGGGGGAGCTAGCTATTTAGAGATATCCCATAGTGAGTTCTCTCATAAAAGGAATGTAATACTTAATAGAGAAAAATCACACTTTATAATCCCCCTTGTTCCTAAACCCAAACTTGTTTTTAGGGACCGCTCTATCAAATCAAGGCAAAGTGGCATTGTGCACGTACACATGCTCACACACAGACACAGCTGTTCGTGTGTCAAGTCTTATAAGTCCCCATGAACTGCCAACATTAAAAAATACCTAGTTTTCCCCACTCTCATTACCCAGAAATATCTAGGTTAAGCTACAAACTGTCTTTAAAAGGGAATTACATAAGAGTTACATTTCTGAAAAGGTGCAGAAATTGCCTTAGCCTTCACTGTGCACCTAAAGCATGTGGCACAGCTTGTGGCATATGTGAAATACACAAGGTCATTATTAAATGAAAATAATAGAAAAAAGAGCTAAACAAAAAGGCTCTGAGACTAATCTCTCCGGAAAGGACAGGACACACCCAGGTAGGATATGAAATCAAAACTACTTGCCTGTGTGTTGGGGGTTGGGGGAGAAATACTTAAAATACTGGACATTTTCTCAAAGCTCAGAACGGAGAAGATACAGTGGTTTTGGCGCTGGGATCAACCGCATGTTTCTGGGGGAAGGAACATGTTATCACCTGACAGCATGCGCTGCCAATTCCGCCTTCTCTGTACATGGGGCACGGCTGGTTGAAACGCAGCTTTGCTCCCAACAGTCCAAACAGGATACAGAAGACAAGAAGCCATGAAGAATCAACTGTGAGCTAACAAGCTTGAACTGAAACCGAATTCCCTTGGTCTGCTGATCAGGGACTCTCCTGCAGAATGGCTACTAGTTAAAAACCTGATAATAAGGAGTCTAGAATTTAGATTCAGAAGGAGCTGAAGAGACATACAGGCTTGGATGAGACATTATTGACTGTATAGTGCTCAATAGGTAGGTCTAAAAAAACAAAACAAAAAGCTGGGTCGCCTGGGTGGCTCAGTGGGTTAAAGCCTCTACCTTTGGCTCAGGTCATGATCCCAGGGTTCTGGGATCGAGCCCCGCATCAGGCTCTCTGCAGGGAGCCTGCTTCCTCCTCTCTCTGCCTGCTTCTCTGCCTACTTGTAGATCTCTGTCTGTCAAATAAATAATTAAAATCCTTAAAAAATAAATAAATAATTTAAAAATTTAAAAGCAAAAAATAAGTTTAAAATGCCTTTCTTGGACCATCACAGCCATGATGTTTGAAAATGAATCTGAAATACGGTTACTTGGATCTTTGAAAACCAGATCATCATGAAGCACATTTTACCAAGTTCAAAGGAAGTTCAGAAACACGCAAATGTAATTTCAGTTGCCAGAGTCCTAAGAAAAATCCTGTCTTTTCATTGTAATAAAAATATCTGACTAAAAATGATCAGTGTCAATGCAATAACAAAGCATTAAAGGGGATCGATCTAATTTAGAGAAAAACTGGGAGAGGAAACTCAGGGAGGAGCACCAGAAATCCACATGCCTGCCCTGCTGCCCCAGAAGAGGACTGTGGTATTGAATTTAATATGGAGAACTTGCACTCTGGACCCTGAGAACCACCTCCTATAATAAGGTAGGCTTCTCAAGGAAAAGGTGACAGCAGCATATGTATCAGGGATTCAGAAAGGCAAAGGAACCCAAACCTCAGGGGATTTAGACCATAAGGCAGAAGTTAGACTAGAAAAACTACTTGTCCAAGAGCTGTAAGCAGCTTATGTAAACACCTCAAAATAGAGAAAATCCCTATGGCATTAAAAATGCTAATAATTAAAAATGCAGGAACACTTGGGTGGCTTGGTCCGCGAAATGCAGAACTCTTGATTTCCACTCACATCATGATCTCAGGATTCTGAGACTGAGCCGCACATCAGTCTCTGCTGAATGTGGAGCCTGGTTAGGATTCTATTTCTCCTTCTTCCTCTGCCCCTACCTTTTCCCTCTCCCCATCTCACAAAAAAAAAAACAAAAAACAACAACAAAAAACTATTAATGCATAGAAGTGCTCACATTTTGAAGTGAAGAAAAGCCATTTCTAAAAGAATCTGTCATGATTTCATCAAAAAACCACAGTAATATTATGTGCATAGAAAGGAATAAACGTATACATACCAAAAAGTTAATAGTTATCTCTGGCATAAGTTAATAATACCTCTGTATACACACATAAAAGTATACGCACCAAAAACGTACTACATATATTAAAGTTTATGTACAAAAAAAATTGACAGTTATTTCAGGGCAGGATTATAGATCAATTTTGCCTTCTTCATTATATACACATTTATTTACAAGTCCCACAGTAAGCTAGTATTTCTTTTATGACCAGAAAAACATAGGGCCGCCTGGGTGGCTCAGTCGTTAAGCATCTGCCTCCAGCTCAGGTCATGATCCCAGGATTCTGGGATCAAGTCCCACATTGGGCTTCCTGCTCAGGGGGAAACCTGCTTCTCCCTCTCCCACTCCCCCTGCTTGTGTTCCCTTTCTCACTGTGTCTCTCTCTGTCAAATAAATAAATAAAAATCTTTAAAAAAATAAATTTAAAAAATTAAAAAGAAAAGGAAAAAAAAAGAAAAATATAAAACTGTAAGGCTTAAAAATGTACCATTTGTTAGGAATTCTCCAGGAACTGATACCAAAGATCATTCTATTAGTAGAACGAGGAACCACAGAAAACATGATGCTTTGGAATATCAGGAAAACATTTTGAGGCACAGCCGTAAGGACACGGGTGGATATGTTCGGATTTACCGGTGAAAAATAACCTGACCCAAATCTTGTACCTACCAATAAAGTGGTCTTTGAAACGTAGGTATATGCCAAAATCCATTGTGTGTATCATTTTGGTTCATGATTTACGTGGATATTTAAGTTAAGTTATACTGATCAGATATACAGATGACAGATAACATGTTAGTAAGGAGAGGAAGTATTAGATAATAGGATTTAAATCTAAAAGGATCACAGCCTGTCAAGAGGATGGAGATTAGTGCACAGAATTCAGCTGTATATAGGTAAATGTAAATTTGTTCATTTCTGTCTTTAATAAACAATTGAACATATACTATGTGTATATTTATACACATAAACATTATATATATGGACACTCAGTAAAGTATTTAAAGAAGCTTATAAAAATACAGTAAATTTTAAAACACAGTATTATATATTAGACAAATATGACAAAAAACAAATACAATTTGTTTAAAGGAGAAATAGGTTTATATTGTTGCACAGGAACTGTGACGTAAGTGCGGATCTGCCTTCAGTACTAGATAAATTTCAAATTGTATCTTTAAGGTGTTCTCTGTCTCTTTTTCTCTCTCTCCCGTTTTTTGTTTCCCTATTTCTATTTGCATATTGACCTAATTCTCTTATCTTATCAATGGTTTATGAGAGTACCCTGTGGAAGGAAATGCAGCCACCAGAGATACTAAGCCTACAACCTTGCAGTTATGAACAAAAAAGACAAGAAGTTTTTCCAATGTCCTCAACATAGGTGGTATGGGATTACTCTATCTGGTCTGGCTTGGATAAAATGCCCACTTATGTGGCCAAGAGTCAGACCAGTTACACGATTACCCCATGCCAAAAAGCCACCAAGGAATTATGACTGGCTGCCCCATGAGGCACAATTGAAGTAAGGGAGGGTCTCTCCAAAAATACTAGGATACAGGAGATAGAAGAGTTCAGACAGAATAAAACTTCTATTAGCATACCTCATCACACAATAGAAAATTATAAACCAAACCTTATGTTTTAATGGGAAAGGAAACAGGAGTATGGCAGCAGTCAAGTCAACAGTAACATCAGCCACTAAGATGCATACTACAGAGTCCTACATGGTCACTACGCGTGAGCCAAACGTAGCGGTAAGCTTCCCGACAGTCAAATGAGCGGGAAAAACACAGACATTTACTGGATACACAACATCATAAAATAAGAACAAGCCATCTCTTCAAGAAAGCACCCGCTTTTCGCCATTTTGCTACTGTAACATGAGAAAAAACATTCTCCAATCTTCTTAAGAAAAAAGTACTATGTGTGGGGACTTGAACACCATTCTTCATAACGTCCCTGCTATACATACAACTTTCCCTTGGTTATTCCCTACTGCAACCCTCAGTGTTGGTTACTGGTAAAAGCCCAAACACCACTTGATAAAAGCAGTTTCATGAGGGGGGAGAAAAATAAGCACCAAGGTCCCAACAGACATGGTTCCAAATGATCTGGCAAGATTAAAAGGTATAATTTAGAGCATTTGGAATGATGGATGGGCTGGAGGAATGATGGATGGGCTGGATATCCTTCAGGCCACCCTGAGTTTTTGATAAGAATTATGTAATAGTCGTGTCAAGGTTTTCTCTCTCATTAGAATTCAGAGAGTGGATATACTGCATCAGCGGGAGAGAACTGAATCGTATCTTCTGACAAATATTTGGGAAGAAGGCAGCAATAAAGGTCCTTGGCAAGTCTCATGGAATGTAACCAATGCAAATGCCTGAATGGCCAGCTGTCCTCCTCACAAAGCCTTCCTCAAAAAACAATTCTCTGACCTTTTCGACAACAACAAAAAACGATGACTCGTTGAAAAATATGCATAATTTTACAAGTTGATGGCTTAAGACTTGACAGTAGTGCTTGAGAAAAATACGCAGGAGTTTTAACTTATCCTAAGTTCAACTGAAAGCCAGAGGTCAGAGGCATTAGGAGTATTTAAGAGAATTACCGTATCTAAAATAAGGCAGAGAAAGTTCCCTTTCGGTGGACAATAAATAGTATAAATAGTACTGGAGATATCGCTGAGCATAGTTGAAAATACACTAGAGCACGTTAACTGATGAGTCATAGGATGGTGAGGAAAGTCAAAATCTTGTTTGGTAAGAAATGGATGAAAAAACATTAGAGAAACGTTGGGGCACCTGGGTGGCTCAGCCGACTGAAGCGTCTGCCTTCGGCTCAGATCATGATCCCGGGGTCCTGGGATGGAGCCCCACATCGGGCTCCCTGCTTAGCAGGGCATCTGCCTCTCCCTCTCTCTCTGCCCCCCCCTGTGCTCTGTCTCTCACTCCTGTTCTAGCTCAAATAAATAAATAAAATCTTAAAAGAAAAAAATCAGAGAAACTAAGAGAAAATAAAATATAGGAAGGGAGGAGGGAGTGCTAGCTGTCCTCAACAACATGAAGGAATATCATATAAAATTAGACTCCAAGAAACAGAACTTGTATCAGCATGTCTGGGTCAGATGAGTTAAAAAACACCATCTCAGTATAAAAAAGAAGAGTGTTCTAATGGTCAGACATGTCCAAAGTTGAAATGGGATGCCTGGGGACACAGTAAATTCCATGTCACTAGGATTGTTAAGGCAAAGACAGACCGGCCATTTGTCAGAGATAATCTTTTAATTTCCTTCCAACACAGATTTTTAAAGATTTAGGAAGCTATTCATTTTTTACTTTATACTTATTAAACACCAACTATGTTCTTACCCATTTTTCTACACATTAAGAATCTAACCAGAATAAGATTGATAAGAACTTTCTCTGCAATATTAAGTAAACGAGCTATAGTATTACAGATTTTGATGAATATAATAAAGGAAAGAAATAAAGGATAATGTAGAGTAACTAAGGTCGGGTAGAAGGTGGTAGAATGCACCATTTGGTCTATTCCAGGTAAGTACTCAAAAGAAGGGTATTTTAAGAGGGCGATTTCAATTAAGCAAAGATCTCAAAAATGAGAAGAAACCAGCCATGTGAAGTGTGGGAAACGGGCTTCCGCACAGAGGGAACAGCTACTACAAATGTCCTGAAGTGAAAACATGTCCGAGGAATTAAAAGATGACCAACACAACTGAAAAAATAATGAACAAGGGAGAAGACTCAGGGTCAGAAGTAGACATTCATATCTTTGAGAGAAGATGTAATGAGTATTTTTGCCAATTGCCAACCTCATAATCAAGACATTCCCTCCTCTCTAACAAGTGTGCGTTCTTGCTGTTTGGGAAGATTTGATCCAATAGCCATCCCAGGAAAGGGCCCTGACTGGCTTAAAGTCAACTGTAATACTCCATCCCACTGTCTACAGTTTTTGTGGAAAAGCATAGAACTCAAGTCAGATCAAGTCAGACCAACACTTAAACCTAGTACTTTCGTATGAATTGTTCCAAAAGCAGATTCCCTCTTCCCTCTTAGACTTAAAACTGAAAGACCAGTGGCTAACACACACACATTTTCAGAGCACGAAGAGAGGTTTAGCCTCAGATTGGAGGCAATGCTGTATTACAAGCCAAGAAATGAAGAAAAAAGAAAAGTGCTCATGATAATACCATTGATTCACTGGGTCAACAATCTGAAAATCAGTACCACGTCTGGACCTCTCAAGCTGCTTGAGTCAATACATATCCTCTTTTGCTTAAGTCAATGTGAGTCATTTCCTAATACTCAATGTATAAAGATCCCTGATTAATATACAATGTAAAGTGTTTCAACATTATCCTACCATAAGGGAAGCTACTGATGACGTTTAAGCTTGGGACAGAATGATTATATGAACATTTTTACTTTCTAAAATACTCTAAAAGTTTTCCTCTTTTAATAAGAATTCCATCTTTTTTATACTGTGTCCAACTGATATATTTTACTTATTCCTTCATCTGTAAATTTATGTTTTATATTGCCATATCCTTTTTCTTTCATTTGATCAAAAGTTTTGGCATTAAACTCCTGAATGGATTATGGTGCTATTCATAGAAACAGGAAAGACTGGAGAAAAAAACAGAAGTTTGAGAGGAATGCAAGAGCTCACTTATGGACAAGACAAGTCTGAAAAGCTTATTAGATATCCAGGCAGAACTGTCAATTTGACTCTTGGGTTTAGAAGATTAGATCCTAAGAGAGAGTTCAAAGTAAGAGGTATAAATTTTGAAGTCATCAGCACACAACATGTCATTAAAGATGAACTGCATGAGATCACCAGAGCAAGGGAAGTTCCTATTATTACTCTAAGGAACAGACATATCCCAGGCCACAGAACTCAGCAGTTTGGAAGGAAGACAGAAAACCACAGGACACACCAAAGGCAGCCAGTGAAAATCATTATAGGGAAGAGTCTGCCTCTGTTCATGGCATCAAAAAGGACATTAGCTAGAACATACTGTAACATCTTCTGAAGTCAACTTTTGAAAATTATTAACAACTCAACACAAACAGACCTGCTTTATCAAAGGGATGGCATAAATCAAATGCACTTAAATCAATTTGAAATAAAGAATCAAGACCCTATGGGAAGGAAATTACAGTGAGAAAATAATGGAGTGGACTGGGAATAAGAAGAAAATAAAAAGTTCCCAGTGAGGAATGTTTGCTAAAAATGAAATCATCTAGAGAAGCGCCAAGAGATAAGACATAGGGATGAGTCTTCATCTCTGATTTCACTTGCATCCCACAAAGTGGCTTTATAATGGAAACAAACAAACAAAAAAACAACTTTAAAATGAGGCGCAAACCAGGGGATTTTAGGTCTCCTTCTATCCTCTTGACAAGAATCCATCACAGCAGGATATTCTGAATGCTCTGAAGAAAAAAATGTATGTTTTTGACCTTACTCTATTTTTAAAAGCCAAAATAACTGATGCATTTTTATAGTACCACGATTTCTTTCAGAAATGGAGTCAATGGGGGCGATTTTGGATAAGACATAGAAAGCATGGTATCTAGCGCATGCAGCATAACAGACACAAACGACACTTGACCAGTGAAGGTGACCCGCTAATCAGGTTGATGGAACTTTCCCATGGTTATCTAGGCACCTGACATGGACATCCACTGTCTCAGATAAGATTGTGAAGGCTGAGGAGAAAAGTCGTGTGCAGAATTCTGGGACTCCCACAGGTGTCCTAATATCCAACTAACTCCTCTTCTCCAGCCATTTTATCCTCTTAAATTCCACAAAGTGTTTCAACAACCTTGTTTTCTCAGACCTCTTACAAAGGAGAGTGTACAGAATATAATGAAAAAGTCCATAAATGAAAACTATTTACAACTAGTATCTACTTGAAATCAACCCTTTCATCCACGTGCTATGGCTGCCATGAGAAAATACCACAAATGGAGTAGCTTAAATATCAAATTTATTTTCTCTCAGTTCTGGAGACTGAAGTCCAAGACCAAGATCCTTACAGGTGTAGTTTCTCTTGAGAGGTTCGCAGACGGCCACTTGCCCCAGTCTCCTCAGGTGGCGTCTTCCCTGGCAGCATGCACTACTGCTGGCCCTTCTTCTTCTCATCAAAACACCAGTCCTATCAGATAAGGGCTCCACCCTTAGAACTCCATTTAATTTCAATTACCTCCTTAAAGGCTCTATCTCCAAATATAGTCACATTGTGGTTTAGGGCTTCAACCTATAAGTTTTGGGGGGACATAATTCAGTCCATAAGTCTTCAAGTCGTAAGTGTCTACATTTTCAATAGCATTTACTACCACCAATTTACTCCTGTCCATCATTGTCCTTCATCTAGACTATCCCAAAAGCTTTAAAGCAATCTATCTATAGAAAGCCTTCTCTCCATGCATCCTCAACAAAACTGCCGAAGTGTTGTGTTTTAAACCAAATTCTACGTGATAAGGTTTGAAGCCCTAGCCCACTAGGACCTGTGTCCTCCAGGCTTCCCATTTTCTTGCCTGTCACTTCTTTTTTGACATTGTATACTCTGGTGATACCAGCTGACTTGAAATTTTCCTAACATCCCCTACCTGACTGCTCTGCTCAGACTACCCTTCTCAATCTCTCAAGCACTTGATCTTCTTTTTCCAAAACTAGACACCAGTATCATTAACTCAATAAAGTCTCCCTGTCCCCCCAACACAGGTTTGACCCCTCCTTTCTCAGTACAATCTCTTTTTAAATTATGCCAATTTCTAGTATTGTACTTTGACAGTAGAACATGTCTCCCTTTCTAGACTATGAACACGTTGGGTCCTCAGCAACTGTGATTTATGTCTTTCTGCATCAACATGTCTCAATTACATTGTTGACCTGAATTATTTAAAACATACAATGATGCAAAAAGCACATGTTACACAAATTCCTAAACTAGTAGCTGTTATCCACAGTACCCAAAAGGTAGTAAATACATAAGCAGATTTTTGGCTCTGCTCAAACTCTGCATAAGACCCACCCCCGACCCCAGACCTACCAATGACTCACTAATGTCTAACGGGCTTTAAGGTCAGCCTCCATCAATTTCATTTAGAAACAAATCCAAAGCCCAGTGTTTTCTTGGAGGCACAGCTTCATGTTTTTCATAACATAGAACTATCCAGAATGTTAAAACTTGCCTATATCTACAAAAAGATCACCGTACAAACACACTGTACTACTCTAAGACCAACCAGTGAGATTCACCTGGAAGGGTTAGATCTTCAATTATATTAATCTAGTCATCTCCTGTATATACCATGACCCCTCGTTTCACTCTCTTGTGTTGAGACACATCTCCTTCTCCATCCATGCTCCACCCAGCCCACTTTCTCTCCATTCAGCTCACAAAAAAAAAAAAAACAAAACAAGCCAAAACTCTGATCTAGATGTGAGATAAAGATTCTCGTCTCAGAGGCAAGCTTGGAGAGGGAAATTTTACTTCTTAGAGTTGAACTATCCAATATGCCACCAATGTGACTAGTCCAAATTGAGATGTGCTTTAGGTGTAAAATACACAACGGGTTTCAACGACTTAGTGCAAATAAAATAAAACCAAAAACAAAAACAAAATATCTTATTTATCATTTTATATTGCATGAAATTATAATATTTTAAATACAGTAGATTAGGTAAGATGTACTATTAGAATTGGCTGCATCTTTTTTAATTTAGCCAATAAAAATTTAAATATATATTTAAGTAAGTAAATAAATAGGTATTATATGTATTTAAATGTATATAGGTAATGTGTGTGTGTATGCATGTGTGTGTGTGTGACATGACTCACCATATTTGAACAGTACTGTCCTATGGAGCTTAAGGGAGAGGAGAGAGAAGACAGAGGCAGCTCTAAAGAAGAGAAGGAGGGTGATCAGAAGAAATGAACAATTACCCAGATGGAAGGGTAATTACTCCATCACAGAGGGTCAAAGAGCCAACCAGAAGGCTCTCTGAGATGAGCTACTCGTACTGTTATCCCTTATACCCTTTAGTCTATTTTAAACATTTCTAAATCAATTTGTAAATAAAATTTAAAAATACTAGTAAGTATCAATGTACTTGCGAAGGGTAAAAAGAGGCTAAAATCAGAGTTGAAATAGCAAATCCATAAAAAATACACATGTTTAAATTGAGTAAGTTTTTTAAAATCAGTATGTTAGATTATAAGGATCTTTGGTCCCAAAGAGATTGCAGTAATACATGCAGATAGAAAAAGATGACCTTTCCATTTGTAGCAGAGCCAAAACGGAATATGAATTGGGTAACAAATACTTAGAAATACTAATGTATAAGTTCCCTTTGTTTCCATGAAAACACAGTATTAATCTAGTTTCTTTTCCCTTGAAATAGAATATCCATGCTCAGAAGTTGCTAAAATATTCATAAATTGCTTTCCCTGAAAGTGCCATTTGTTGTTTTTTTCCCCAAACAAAAGAATAAGGAGATTTCAAATATTATGATTTCACATGCACAGATATAAGCACTGGTTGTAGAATAACAGAAAAATATAAAATTGCTAACATATTCCAGCATCCAGTGTAGTGGGGGAAATTCTGTCCCCTTTTAACTATTACTAAGGAACAAAAGGGCACACAATACAATTAAAACACACCACACACTGAAAAGTGATTTTAAATAAAACTGTTTTCCATTCTGAATAATTAACCGAGAGAACACAATGTCAGATGATATTTACAAATAGCAGACATTTCAAACAATACCCAGGCATTTGTGACAGGATCTAAAAAATACTAGCTGAGAAAAATGTCCTCAAACCACAAATAGAAAACGGTCCCCAGCTGTGGACACTCAGTGTTTCTCACATGCTACAACACTGCAGTTGTTACTTTAAATTACCCCCTGAAGCCTTCACCTGTCCTCAATTTTAAAAAGGTGCATGGCAGGGAGGGAGAGATTTACATATGCATTCTCTGTATTCTTCAAAGAGATACATGTGCTTGTATTTAATAAAATCCAAATGCTGTTCTCTTTGGGAAAAAAAAAAAAAACAGTGCTATTCTTTGGGGTACATGCAAATTAGCTAGCAGGATAGGTGCCTGGGGAAACTGCTAGAATCATAAGGAATAATTGGGTTCTGGTTGTTAGGTCTTGAGACATCATCCAGACCTGAGAGCAACCACAGCTGAATGGAACCGATGAAAAGGATGTGAGTCCTAAAAATAGATTCAGCATGTGGCTCAGGTGAAAGGGATATGGGTGTGATCACAAGCAATGAGATAACAAATAGCTGGTAGTGTGCTTCACTTTTGTGTTTAATTACACAGCAACTAAGCATCCTTATGTTGTGACAATTATCTCAAGATTGATTATAGGCAAAGCCCCAGCTGATGCTACAGATGCCAAAGAGGACAGTACTTTTCCCTGTCCATACCAAGACAACTGGAGCATGAATGAGTGACTTCAGGAGAGAGGACCTCTCTCAGGGCCTTAAGCTCTTGGGAAACTAAGGCATTGGCCAATCAGACCTAACCACTATAGAAGAAATTTATATCTGAGACTTCAGTGTCATGATGTTGAATGTGCAGGGTTGATAAAACCATATATAAAGTCACATATATTCCAGTGCCATAGTACTACCCATGGCATCCTAATCAGACCATTCTTTTTTTTTTAAAGATTTATTTATTTATTTGACAGAGAGAAATCACAAGTAGGCAGAGAGGCAGGCAGAGAGAGAGAGGGGGAAGCAGGCTCCCCGCCGAGCAGAGAGCCCCATGCGGGGCTCGATCCCAGGACCCTGAGATCATGACTGGAGCCGAAGGCAGAAGCTCAACCCACTGAGCCACCCAGGCGCCCCCTAATCAGACCATTCTTAACGCAAGATCCTTGAGGTGGCTTTATTCCCTTGGTTCACATCTCCCACCTACCTAACTCTCATATCCCTTCAGTATATTTCTCTTCTGATCAATCACAGCTGGGTCTATTAAGTAACTCCATGGGAGAACTAAGAAGGATATATAATGTAGAGATCTAAGGAGGCAGCTTCAGGAAAATTTGCCAACGGGCAAAGGGGTTTAAATCCTATGACAAAGTCCAAGGACTTACACTGACTGGTAAGAATAAGGCAGGTACTTAAATACCGAGAGGATATAGAGTAACGGCGGAGATTCTAGCACAGAAACCAAGACCCAGCTCCAACAGAGCTCCATGAGAGTCACCATCTTGGTCTCAAGAGTAAGAAAGGCATTAGAACCAAGGCATGAGTCAAAGCCAGACCAGGAGCACTCTGTATGATATGTTCAGTACAAAAAAAAATACTGATCATTATGTGACCTTGGACAAATCTAACAACCTTTCAGTCCCTCCACCTTATAGTCTGTCAATACTGTTACTGATCTATGCTCAAATTCAGAAAACAAAAGAGATCATACTCATGAAAACATGAAGGCTTCTGGAGAAAAAAAAAAATCTCCTGACAGAAAGTAAGATTTTATTACTATTTAATAAATATGAATTTAATAAAAATGTCTAAACCAAAAACTACTTGCCCACCCAGTCCCATCATACTTACAGGAAGTTTGAATGAAAATGTAGATAGGATATGAATACTGAAAAAGTATTTTCCTAACACAGACAAAATTCTGCTATAGCAGGATATTTTACAAAGATGTGGTCATTTACTGTGTAGACCCTAACACATCACAAGATGAGACTAAGAACCAAGGTAAAAGTATGGAATCTCAAGTTGGTAGAATCGCATCGAGCATTCAAATGATTATGGATTTATATGAAGTATAATCAGAAACTATGAAGAGGTAACACTCATATATAGGATGGCTAGATGCTGTCTTCAGTACTCATTTAGCTAGGAGAGGGGTTGCCCACAGAATTCATACCCAAGCAACCTGGCTCCAGAGCTTATGTTCTAAACTACTAGACCACGGTGCTTCTCAAAGAAGAAAATGTTACTAAGGAACAAGGACATCAGAAATGCAAATTCACAACTGAACAACCAACAGACATAATCAGTTTAAAATTGCAGTTTTCATTTGAAGCAGACATTTTGCTTTCTCATGTCTCAGCAAGAACTGTTATACCAAGAAGTATAAAGATAAATGCATGCATTGTGTCAATACATTCTCATGCATAGAAGTTGATGATAAACATTTTAATTCATTCAACAAATATCAAATACTTGCTTTCACACACAACGTGTGCTGTTATATGCTTGTATAATTTTCCTTTACAAACAAATATATCTAATACTACATGCCCTATTTATGTGAGGAGGAAAATGAAATACTGTAAAGATATTTCGATCAAATAACTCGGCCAGGACAAAACATAGTATTAGTCAAAGGCAAATATTTAAAAGAGGTTGGGATTTTTAATTTTTTTTTAATTTGGTGTGTATGAAGAGCTGCCCTAATAACTCCACCCCACATTTCAGACTTATCCAAAATGATTTCAATGTCTCTATGCATGACCCAATAACCACCATACATTTTCCAAGTTTTAGATCTCTTCAAATCTAATCATCCATGTCATTGGGATACCTTTAAATTCCCCCTCCCCTACTGGCTCCGGGGACAAAGAAGTCCTACTGCATTCAGTGCCATGTTAGATGGGCTCATTGAACTGTGTAATGTTCAACACTGTCCTGTCTCTGGCCTCTGCGTTGTTACTGAAACCTTGCCTTCTTCTAAGGCTCAAGTCTCTCCCTATCTAAGCAATCTCAACCCCTCCTCCCTATCCCATATCCCTCTCTTGCTACTCACTCTCTTTAGAAAAATGGTTTCCAGTTGCTGTTTTCACTTCTCAATCACCCATCCACCCTTTAATATAAGATTCTGGCTTCTGCCCCTGTCCCAGCACTTCCTTGGCAAGGGTCACAGTGCACCTCTACACGCTAACTCAAGGGATGGTTTACAGGAATGTTACTTGACTACTCAGTTCCCTGTTCTCTCCTCCTCCAAATTCTCATCTCCTCCATTTCAAGGACACCACCTTCCTGGTAGTTTTCCAACCTCTTAACTACTCCTCAGTCTTCTGGGTTAAAGTCTCCTCCTTCAGTGCTAATTTTCCTAGAGTTCTGTTCTGTTTATTCTCGAAAGGTGAGTTCAAATATTTCCGCATTTTAAGATGTAATTTTTGTCTTGACAACACCCCCCCCAAATATTCATGCCTAGTGATTTAGAGTTCCAGGCACAGCCATTTACCCAACCTAATCATTTCTGTAACAGCTTCTAAAATTCCCCCACACAACCTGTCCAAACTGAAGCAATGATCTTTCATTATGAAATTTTCCTTTTCTGGGTTAGTAGCACCACCATCCCCCCCAGTGCCATGAATCAGAACCTAAACATCAATGTCTGTTGACTTTTCACTCCCACACTCCCATACCACAACAATGTCCAGGATTTGCAACCTTTACCCTGGGAAAAATCTGTACTCTCTTTCCTAATTGCCTTAATTCAGTCTGCTATATCTTACCTGAAATAATTCAGTAACCTTTCATTTGAGTTTTCTCCCCCTACCTTCACCCACAAGACACCCATACACCAACTGCTTACAAACCAAGGCTGTACATACTTTTGCAATATAATACAAGGTTCTTCACGACATGGCCCCTGGTGAGTTTCATCACCCACCTTCATTATTTCCGTTTTCACATTTTGTGCACTAACCTCATAGGAAGTCCACACATTTCCCGAACATTTCTTAAGGTCCTCCATTTCAAATTCTATCTCCACTGCTTAGAATACCTTCTCACCTGTCCCATGACTGCCTGCTTTATTTCTCATCATCCTACAAAACTCTCCCCCCAGAAAGTTACACATTCTCCTCCTACCAGGAAGGCTTTCTTCAGTTCCTCTGTTAATCTCTCCTCCTCTTGACTATCTCAGAAACTTGGAAATTTTTATGTTTTTGCCACTATCAGCTGGAAGGAGAACCTATATTTTTACATGTATGCCTCACCACCTAGACATGTGTTTCTTAAGGGAAGACACTGTGGCTTTTTCATCTCTGTATCCTCAGAACTTTGCATAAAGTCTGGCAGATAATAATCGCTCAATGTTTAATGGATTGAATTGGATTGGGTTTCACAGTTCCATTTTGTTTTCCAGAAATGGCTGCAGAGATAGATTTCCCTAGCCATGTCAAGTCTTACCTCATCTTTCCACCTAACTCCAATGTCACCATGCCACAGGGTGAGAAAATATTCTGAGATGCATGCATTGTTTTTGATCAAAGGTTTCAACAGACCTAAAAATAGGATCTTGAGAATTATCCAGTCCCATCTACCCCCAGTCAGGGATAGGTAGCAGCTCATTCATTAAACAGTCCTTAAAAAAAGAATAGCATTCTGCCCACCACATGTCTCAGCTCAATCGAAGCTTGCAGCATAAGCCACATGGCTTATTACTCGGGCAATCTAATCCCATTTTCACAGCTCTTTTCATCTTATCCACTAAGTGGGGAGATACAGCCATGAGTTTAGTCACACATGAATTCTTTAATGCTGCCCATAGCATGGTTCTCAATTCTAGTAAAGAGATGGGATAGGGGCACCTGGGTATCTCAGTGGGTTAAGCCTCTGCCTTCAGCTCAGGTCATGATCTCAGGGTCCTGGCATCGAGCCCCGCATCGGGCTCTCTGCTCAGCGGGGAGCCTGCTTCCCCCCCCCCTCTCTACCTGCCTCTCTGCGTACTTGTGATCTCTCTCTCTGTCAAACAAATAAATAAAATCTTAAAAAAAAAAAGAGATGGGATAAATCAATGACTGCCTCTGGGAGTGGAAAGTAGACTTTCTATGGGGTAGGAACCCTTTCTCAACTTCTTAAGAGAAACAGCATAGTGTGGTAGAAAGGGTACAGACTTTGAAGACAGATAATCCTAGATCCATCTCTTACTAGGGGTATAATGTTGGGCAATCGATATTAATCTCTAAGCCTCAATTTGCTCTAGTAGCAAAATGAGGATAACATTTACCTCACTGGCTTATAATATTATTTATGACTATGATCAATAAGGTGATACAATGTTTTAAATTGTACAGCAGAGTAACAGGCATATTCTGGGCACTAAATAAGTGATATATCCTTTTCATTGCTTTAGTTTCATCTCCCAAAAGCCTTATTGAGGATGAATTACATGATAGCAGACAGACTGTCTTATTTACTGCTGTATCCCCAGTGCCTAGTAGAGTGCCTGGTACATAGTGAGAGCTCAGGAACTATTTAATGAGTTCTCCTGCAAGCCTGTTCTACCCAAAACAAATCATAGTAATTCCCAGCCACACTGATGTCCCCCCTCTCTCACAGACATGTACAAACACACACCATTAACTCATGCACAAAACCCAAGCCAAGCTTCTCATTCTTGAGAACCTGGCTCTCAGCCTCAGATGGGCTTAATGAATGATCCATCTGGTCAAACATGTCTATTTAACATGCTAGCAATTTTATGATTTATAAAATACTTGATGAAAACACAATTGTATTGCAAATGCCTGGACTAAATCCATCTTCTTTCAGAAGGTTAAGGAGAACATAAAGAGTCCCAGGCTTCTTTGCACCATCTGCATCAACAGGAAGGAGGCATCTCGTGAATTTCAGAAAAATAATTTAAAAAGCTGACTCTGACACATAAGGGGGTGACAAATGAAAATTAGAGGAAACAGATCTGACCTGAAATTAGACTTTTTTGTGAGAAAGCCTGTAAATACAGAAAGACAGGGAAGCTCTTGTGGCCAAACCACTAGAATCACTCCGGAAATAATTAGGTAAAACTGGTAGGAATAGACAGCTTAAAAAAAAAAAAAAAAAGAACACAAAGCTATGAAGCACTTTGTGCCTGAAATATTTCATTCTCATGCTCATTCTTAGAAAGAGAAAATCCTCTTCTGATTTCTTATTTGCGTATTTTTGTTCGATTAAAAACAAACTCATCTAAGGGAATTCTAATTTTAAGGACCACCTTCCACTGTCAATTGCACAGACGAAAGCTGAGCTGGAGACTTCCTGAGATGAAAATGCTAATAAGTTCACATCTAAGAGTCCACAGCATTGTCAGGGCTTATAGCAAGGTCAACAGTATTACAAGCCCCAGTTCTGTCCTCTCTTTCCTTCAACCACCAACATACCCAGACCCTGTCCAACAAGAAAACAAATGTGGACTGCATTTTTCAAAAATGTATTAGAAACAATGTCTCTTGGCAAAAACTGCAGTCCTCTTTGCTGGTTCCACATTTAGGATGTACTCTGCTTCGAGCAATGGAGTTGGAACTTTAATCAATGTCGAGCAAAAACACACCACCTGTCCAATGGCTGCACTGGGAAAAGAGGGCAGAGATGAGAAGTGGCGAGGGGAGAACTGGGATCAGGAAATAGATTAAAAGTGTAAATTCTCTCAATCACATTGACACTACCGCCACTGCTGGACAACTAATGTTTTGTGCAAACAAAAAGCTATCAACCATCCCCCGCACCCTAAGCACACAGCCCATTGCCTTCCTTTGCTCCAAAACATACAGAACTAGGACAAGGCCTGGGCCTCAGCATTTCAAAAAGCACCCACTTCAGATACCTCAAATACTCAGCCATGGCTGAGAACTACAGCTCGGTTCCTCCAGGTACACTTGGATCTCGGGGTCTTCTGCCCAGGTCATAAGTGAGACCTGTCACCAACCAATGTGGCAAAGGTGACAGCCAGGGCCCACCCACCTCTGCTGCCTCTAGGCCACCAGCCCCTCACACCACTCTCCTGGCTCCTCAGCAAATGGAGAGATTTCTAAGAGCAGGGCCAAAAGACATTCTGCGGGGCAGGCTCCCAGCTTGCCTAAAGCCCTAAAACTGAACCACACCAACAGGCTACAGCAGTCACCAAGTCAGAGCCTGAGGCCTCTCTGCCTCCTGGCAGCCTGGGAAGCCCCTTTCTTTTGCTCTTTTGGTAAGAGCGACCAGATGGTTTGGCACCTTTGCACTCACAGTTAGCTGAGAGTGAGGTAAGGCTAGCCCCAATCATGTGCAGACCCACTCTGCTGACCACGCATTTTCCTGCTTCTAGTTCAAAGGGGCTCCTCCAGCATCTCTTCACCCTGAGCACCACCACTGGACTTCACTATGCTCCAGGAAATTCATTCCCACTGCCCCAGGACCTTTGCAACTGCTCTTCCCTTGGCCTCAAATACTCTCCTCCCAGGTCTTTGCAAGGCTGGATCTTGTAGTTCTTCAGCTCAAAAGCCACCTCCTCAGAGAGATGTTCCCAGACCACCCAAACTGTCACGGCCCTCCACCCAAGCCCATTCACTTGCTAGCTTTACCTGTTTTGTTTCCTTCGGAGCAAGTATCACTAGCTGGTATTTTTTCACTGTCACTAGCCCTACCTAAGCTGGTCATGTCCGTAGTAAACAAGTAAACCCGTTAACCTGTTCCCTGTCATCACCTAGAACATCAACTCCACACAAAGAAAACCTTCGTGCATCCTGGCCATGTCGTTGTCCTTGGTGACAGCCGCTTGGCACACAGCGGGTACTCCATAAATATTTGATGAAATAAGTCAATGATGAGCAGGACTGTTGCCTTAGGATTCAGGAAATCCAAGACAGACAATGTAAAGCTGCATGCTACAGAGGGAGGGGGTGCATCGAATACTAAGATGCAGACTTGAATTTCCTTAGCAACCAGGCCACCAACAAAACAGAGTCCAAGGTAAGTCCACCCAATGACAAAGCTGGTGTTCTTAACAACAGCAGTATGCGGTCTCCCTTTCCAAGCCGAACCTAAGTAACAGGGTAAAAAAACTACCACAAAGGTCTCATGATTTTCCCTATAGGCTGTGACTGGTTTAGAAAGAGAGGGGATTGAGAACAGCTAGCAAAACCAAACTACCAAACCCAGGATGAGTGAGTCTTTATTTCTCCATCCCCAGGATTTCTGTTCTGGAGCTGCAAGGTGGGACCGAAGAGAATGTAATATAATGAGATATGTTAGCATAGTATTCTGTCATACATACACATCTTAAAAAGGAAAACTTTCCTGTCCAAACTCAGGAACTCAGAAGGCTTCTATTTTGGCCATTACTCTGCAGAATGACCTCCAGTGAAATTCACCCTGGTCCTCCATCCAATTTACTGGCTCCTTGCAGATGAATCAGTGTGAAAGATGTACAAGGGGCTGTCCCCAGTAATAAAGTTTCAGTGGGTGAAAAGGATACTAAGAGCCCCTAGGGAGCAGTCGAGCCCACACCGCTCATCAGCCACTCAGGGAAGAGACGGCAGGAAGGCTCATAAACCCCTCTGAAGCAAAAGCCACCGCGAGCAGAATCCGTTTGGCAGCAGAAATCAGACAGAGCCTGGTCCTCTCCTTCCACGAATCCATCACCCGAAGTTATGCTTTACCTGCAAAAAGCCTATTATTCCTGTTTTTACCGCTTCTTCTGCCTGAAACGACACACCCTCTCCCCCTTTAGTAAATCCCCTTCCTTGCAATGCCCAGGTGAGGCTGTGCAGCATTTGAGAAGCTTTTTTTCGTCACACGCACAACTACAACCAAGGACTGAAGATCCCTTGGTTCCACAATGGGTTTTAGAGTTTGATTAAGGTGATCTGGAATTCTTCTCTGGGTGGTTTATGGGTTTATATCCCTTGATGGTGACATTACCAGTTCCTTGGTGACAGACATGGTATCAAACCCTTTCTGTATTACTCAGTGTCACACACATTTAAGAGACTTGCTAAATGATACTGGGAATGTGGACACAGCTGGCTGGGCCTGAAGGGGCCCAATGGAAGTACCACCTGGTCAGTAGAGGCCTTAGCTGGAAGGACACTATTGCCACGGCGTCACTTCCCACTAGGATACTTCTAACTAATGTGAAATGAATCCAAAGCAACCACTGCCCTCAGGGACCAGAGAAATGAAAACGATTTTTTACACAAAGGCATCTAACCATGAGAAGCGATCCATTTATGGCAACTGAGGGTTCTGACCCCCGAAGTCTAAGCCCCAGCTTGCATTTGAGAAGCAGAGATAAGACGGTCATAGATTTCCCCTCTACTCTGAGATCAGAATTTCCTTCAATGTATTCCGAAGAGTATATATCCATGAAAAGCTCCCAGAAAAAGATTTGGGGGATGCTATACATTACGCTCTCCCACAGGGAGATTCAAAATAGTCCTGGAGTTAGCAAAGGCTCTGAAAAACCGTTCTGTAAATAAATCTTATTCTGTTCAACTCAGCTTTTACCACATTCATTTAAGCATAGAAACCATTTTTTTCCCCAAATGTTAGCTATTAAGGTCCCACAGAACTGCTATTGCTCAAACTGAAAGGTATTCTAAGTAAATTCCTTCAGAACCCTATTTAGAAGGCCAGTGCATTGGGATTGGGTCAGTACTACAAAGCAGGAAAGGATGATTTTCTAGATGAAAATTAGTCACAGTTGTATTTTCTTCCTTATTAGTTTTCTCTACAGTTTGGTCTGGGTACTGGTGAGCCCCCATTTTCTATCCACCCACCTCACACCCGCATCTCTTCTCATGCCTCTTGGCACTGTGCTGAGTCACCCTGGAGGCTCTAGTTGGAGGCTGGAGGACAGGGAGGCAAGGTAATTCTTCCCCTTTCTTCCCTTATTTGGTGCCCCTTTCTCGGTTAGCATCTTCATGCCTCCATAACCACAGCTCCCCTGAGCAGTCCATAGCCCCAAGGCTCTCTTCTTGCCTCTGACACCACCAGTTCTTCTCTGCCAATCCCTCAGACCTGAAGATGGCAGAAGCTTGGTGCAAAATGTTTCATTTTGCTTTTCTATGCCCTTCACCCCACCCATGCTATGTAAATATACATACATATATACACATACATATATACACACATCTTATTCAAGTTCATCCTTATAACCTTTGATGATAAGCATTATTCTCATTTTACATATGAACAGAATAAAACTGAAAGGGAATAAAATAGCTTATGTTAGTTTATGTGGCCCAAGAGTAGCAGAACAAGATTCAGTCTGAGGACACTCTGTGTGGATACATACTTCCTATGAATTTACTTTGTTCTAGGCCCTAAGCTAAACCCTGGGAATAAAGGAAGGAAGAGACAAAAACAGGAAAAAAAAAAAAAAAAAAAGGAGTAAAATAGAAACAAAACCAGACCCCCTTGTGTTGTAAAAGGAAACTCCTTCACTCTTGAAATTCAGTGTTGGAAAATAAGAATTGACTGATACCAGACTCCTGGTACATCAAGTCCACTAAGCTGGCCATGACATTGTTCCACCACTTTGCGTGAACTTATTATTGGACTTCTCTAAATCTCATTTTCTCCATTTGTAAAATGAGCTTAGTAGTAATACCTACTCATAGAATTGTTGTGACAATTAAATTAGATACTCCGTATTAAGCACTACCCTCTATGCCTGGCACATAAGAAACAATGATAATAATAATAATAAACATATAACCTTATAGCACTTACTATGTACCTGGAATTTTTTCCAAGTGCTTTACGTGGATGAGCTCCATTAATTATAAAAACACAATATAGTACATATTATTATGATGATTCCTTAAGTTCTGTGACTGAGAAAACCGACTGAAATGATGTGCCCACAGGTGAGTACCGATATTTGATGCACCAGGCATTCCTAGCCATTCTGCCTGATTCCACAGCCTGAGAGGAAGAGCAGCATTTTAAGGATTTCTTGTCAAGGGAAACCCTACCTCACGTCTAGGTTTTAGGGCCTGTTAGGCTTTCTCTTCCTTCTCGCCAATTAGAGCACGTTCTTCTACTGAAACCATATTCAAACTTAGCATTCTACTCAGTGACTCTTTTTCAGCCTTTGGATAAAGTTTAGTTCTTGAAATGGGTATTAGGGCCGTCCACCTTCTCTGATCGCTACTTTCACTTACCTTGTTCCTGACTTAGTCACACTAGAAGTAGCAGCGTTCTGGGGTACAATATCCTCTCCTTTGGGTCCCCAGGAATATTCCCCTGGGATTAAGACTCCAGGAACATAGCATAAGAGACAGAATGCTCCTGCTAACCAACAAAACCTGAATTCATTCTTGTTTGCTTATTTTCGCCATCGCTGTCTTTATATTATCGACAAATCTGAAAACCTAAAGCTTCACATGTATGATTTTGTAAGAGCTTCTTTTCTCACTTGTAGTATACAAAAACAGATGCAGGAATGTAAGCATGAATGCACCTTCACATATCTCAAACTATTTGACTCAATCATAACACAATTTTTAGATGAAATAAGCAAGAAAAACAGTGGAGTCCTTCTAATTTTCATTTTGCAGGAACTTGTTCCAGTGTTCTCTTCGCCTTCCCCAGCACCGTGCCTGCTCTCATCCCATCTCATGACCCACCTGAGGTTTCTTTCCACACTGTGTGCCACTTGGCACGTGTCATGCTGTTTCCCTTATATAACTCTAAGTCATACTTGGTCAAGCTTGGGACCCTCATGGCAAGGGAACTTGGGAAATGTTCCCTTTCCCAAGGGGAATGGATTCTAGCATTCCAGCCAACAAGTAACAGGAAGGCATGCCTGCCAGGAGTTAGAACAGGTACTGAGTGAAGCATTCCCCAGTGTACCAACTATATTCCATTACCACTCAATGCATTTTTCTTGAGAGGAACGGAAAGGCTCATCCTAACAGGCCTCCACCTGCTGTCCAGCTGATATCCTCAGCATTTAATAGGAATGGAAAGGAGAGTCAGGACTGGAATCTGGTTTCAGGGCATTTGACCTCCAAGTCAGGGCCCTATTCAAGAGGGATAGGAGAGACAGAGAAAGAAAAAGGAGAGAGAAGCGGACATGGAATGATGTTCTCACCACTGCTTTTTACATTGCCAAGTACTTGGAGTTTGCCCTCTGTAGTAAGCTACTGCTCTGTTTCCTTAATCACCTCCCTTAACGTTCCTCCTCGGATTTATAAGGTTCAAACATTGGCCATTTATCTTCACAGATTTCTGATTCAAAATTCACTGAAGCATCTTTACCACGTATCTACGGGGTAGGGAGGGACTGGTTTTTATTATCCGAGGCACAGAGAGGTTAACTGGCTCACCCAGGGTTGCACAATGAGACAGGAGGATAAAACACCTCCAGAAAAGCAAACTCAATGGCATGTGCTTCCCAGAGAAACCCTCCAGCTCTAAAATGCTTAGAGCAAACCTACAGAGCTTGGGGGAGGGGGAAGGGTGGTAGCAGATAGGAAGCAGCTAGCTTCAGATTGTGTCCTTGAAGAAACAATTGACTGAATATGAAGAATCACAAGTTTTCTATTGAGTTTTTTTTAATGTTATATTTCTTTTGAGCTTTGAGATCTCAAGTTTGATTTTTAAGATCAGTTAGTCTAATCAAGCAAGATTTTTCTCTGCAAATGCATTGTGCGTTCAATGGATGTGTGTGTGGGCACAAGATGAAATAAAACTGAGTCTCCAATTTCTCAAAACGATAAAATCGGCCATTTTTCATCTGTGAAAACTAAATCTTCCAAAGCACTTAGTATCTTGTTCTCTTGGGACACTGGTAGACTACTTTGTGGGGTCTATAAAAAGAGTCATTCACGTATTTTCTCCAGTGTCAGTCACAGAAAATTCTGACACATAATCTGGAAAAAAACAGAGTCTAATGATCTGGGTTCAAATAGCAGTTGTGTCACTAACTACTCATGTAACCTTGGAGCAAATTAATCTCTTTGGGCCTCAGTTTTTCATCCATAAAATGAGGACGATAGTTCTAGAACTGAAATTTCCTTTCTGACTTAAAAGCCTCCAATTTGAGAGTTTTTTTTTTTTAATAAAGAGCTGGCAACATATTATAAATCTGAATCCAAAGAATTTAAATTCTTACTTCTTTTTATGAAAATGACCTAAACGGGAACTAATTGGATAAATTTTATCCTGGGTGAGCTTTATGAGCTTCATGAAGCAAATGCCTTAGGGTTTATTAACTGCTGACTTTCAGCGCTGTGGCTCTAGCCTGGTCTAAAGCTGGTGGTGGTAGAGAGACATGACCCTCAGAATACCCTTCCGAGGCTTCTGTGTAGTAAAATAATAACAATACAAGTAATTTCAGCAGCAGTTTTTAAACCCCAATGTGTCTGACAGTTCTAAGTGCTTTATATATGGGATATCCTTTTTTTTTTATTTTTTTTTAAGATTTTATTTATGTATTTGACAGAGAGAGCTCACAAGTGGACGGAGAGGTAGGCAGAGAGAGAGAGGAGGGAAGCAGGCTCCCCGCTGAGCAGAGAGCGGATCATGACCTGAGCCAGGGACCCTGGGATCATGACCTTAGCCAAAAGCAGAGGCTGTAACCCACTAAGCCACCCAGGCGCCCCTATATGGGATATCCTTAAACCTCACATCCATATTCCCATCACAGGGCACATAAGTCCAATTACACATTAATTCCTTCAGTAGACCTTAGATTATGTGAAACGGGTGATCCTGTATGGTTCAGAGGGCTTTGTGGTTCTCTCCCAATTATCCACTTGCTTTCCTTTTTATCAGTATCCTGATATTCATTAGGGTAACCACAAAGCCCCAGTATGCAGACAGTAGGGGTGTTTCTGGGAGACACCAAGTCCAACCCAGGCTTTTGGGATGGGACATGTGACTAAAGCTAAGCGACTCACCATTATCACTGATCCCAGTGTTTGATTTGGGAGTGGATATGTGAGCTGGGGCTTCTGGGAATGAAGTTTCTTAACACTTTTGATAGTTTCTCAGAGACCATTATTTCTCCCCAGATGTCAAAGATAGAGTTGCTGGTCACACTCATCTTAGAATCACAATGAGATGCCAGGAGGCTTAGCATGAAGTCGAAATGATGCAAGGCAGAGCAGAGAGATGGAAAGAAAGGAAATGAACCAGGCCCTTGATGACATCCCTTCATTCTTTA
This sequence comes from Lontra canadensis, assembly GCF_010015895.1. Classification (NCBI taxonomy): domain Eukaryota; kingdom Metazoa; phylum Chordata; class Mammalia; order Carnivora; family Mustelidae; genus Lontra; species Lontra canadensis. The sequence goes on along the minus strand of NW_022631068.1, from coordinate 5,141,983 downwards.
TCAAACCAGCCCTCAAAACCACTCAATCTCTGAACATACGTGTAGGTAAGCCACTAACTGCCCCCCTTATGGCTTACACTACTTTGAGTTGGGCTTTCTGTTACTTGCAACTTAGCATACCTTTAGCATCTACCATAGAGCCCAATACCTAGACTCTGTATTGGTCACATTTACTGATCGTCTACAATGTGAACAAACATTGATTAAGTATCCACTATGTACCAGACACTATTCGAGGTGCTAGGACAGAACACCAGCGAGAACTGACAAAAGGCTCTACCCTCCTCCAGCTTGTTCCAGTGGGAAAACCAGACGATAAATAAGGAGAGTGAAAGCATGGTAGACAGTGACACACTCCAAGGGGGTAAAAAGCAGAGGAATGAGAAAAAAAGTGTTGAGAGGGACTGAAATTTCAGAAATGTGGCCAGAAAAGCCTCACTGAGCTGGATACCTTCATTAGAAGCTGGAGGGAAATGAGGGAGCAAGGGGGCAGATTATCAGCAGAAGCACATGAGAGACAAAGAGAACACGAGTGCAGTGGCCCCAAGGCAGGACAGGGACTGAATTGATGGTACCATTTCAGGCCTCACTGGGCATGACAGCACATTGAGAAGATAGCACTAAGAGAATATACAAAAAAAAAAAAAAAAGACTCAACTGTGACTTCATGAAGACCATCCTTTCTCCTACTTTAGGACAGTATTTTAGGGGGTGGAGGTAGGATGGATTCATTCTGTTCTGATTCTATCCATGTCATCTCTTCATGACCTAAAGGATCTCACTCACTAAGCCTCTATTAGAAACACAAACTTTCAACATTTCCCTCTTCTATTATTCCCACAAACACACTCCCACGAGGACATTCCTTGACAAACTCCACTGTCATCACTTGACTTAACTGAAATAGAGTCAAGTACTTCCTAGAGTAAGCTACATGCTGGGATCACTAGTCATCCAGGACCCTTGACATGAGACTACACAAAGCAAAGCCCCTAAACCAACATATTGCCAAGAGGAAGGACCCTTTCATTAGTTCTACTTCCAAAACAGAAGTATCAGACCTTCCTAATTACAATTCATAGCATCCTTGACTTTATTCTTGTTGGAATGTGATTTTAAAACTTGATAGGCATTGAATTCATAAGTCATCCCTACTCACAGTTGGATTTCAAACTTCATATGTTGCCATCTCAAACCCAGCTTGTCCCAAGAAGCATTCACATCTTGTTTTATTTTAAACATTATGCCAGCAAGGTAGAGGGCAGATTTTTGTTTTCAGGGGAATATTTCACAATCTATGCCCAAAACAACATTTAGGGCAAAACAAACCACACATTTACTCTTTGTTTTCTTGCTGCTATGTCTCGGGGTGATAGACGGTATGCCTCCATTTTTGCCTTGGCAAAGAAAGCATAATCCCTTTACAAATGTGCAGGCTACTGCCGTGGAAATGAACATGAGGTAATAAATATATCGTTATGAGTGCCATCATATCTAGTAGGTGGGTAATGATAGCACTTTCCATTTAGAATCTTCTCAGTGATTTATAAAACATTAGCTTAGTAATCCCCTTCATGCCCTCAGGAGGAGAAGGGCAGTTTTATACCAGATCTGCAGATGGGGAGACTGAGAGCAATTATGAGATCCCCCCCACCCAACCAAGAGCACTGAGGGAATAAGAATTAAACGCCATTCATGCAGAGCTTTCAACCCCAGATTGACTTACTTAACATTACCATCAGGTGCTCCCCATCCTCAGATAACAAAATACCTTCACAAAACAAAGAACAGGGAATGTGACAGAGCAATAAAGTGTCTACAATATTTCAGAGGTCCCTCCAGGGGGAAAACCTTGCATTTTTATTTACATAAAGTATAACTGGTTTTCACGGCTTGGGAAAGATAGAGGAAGGAAAATGTGTTGCAGCAAAATGTACTGAATGAAAAGAGAGAGTTAGTGCCCTGCTGGGGAGGGATCTCTACAGGAATGCACGGCTTGCTCAAAAGACCCCCGTCTCCCAGCCTCCATCCTGGAACCCTTCCTTCTGGCCTCAGCATAAAAGATTCCCATCCTCTTCCACAAAGCCAGCTCCTCCATTTGTGCCCATGTTCCCACAACGATGTCTTCCCACTAAGTACCCTTTATCTACTCCTCCCATATGGCTTTCCAGTAGTCTTCGCCTTAAAAGTCGGCTTGCAGTGAAGGCTCTTTCACTGGGCCTTGCTGGTTTTCTTTCAGGTTTCTCCTACAATTTAACTGCTCGACTACCAAAATCCTCTAAATTCTAACCACCATCCAAATTCCTATCAAAATATCTTTTTTTAAATCCTATTACTGGAGACAGCAATGATTCCATTCTTTGGACTACTGCCAATGACTCTCTTCATGTCAAACATAATAGAATTTTCTCTGTTTGATCCTATAGCAATATTGCCAAACACCAAGTCTTTCTTCTTTTTATTTCTACTTTATAATCTCTTAATTTTATTGCCACTCTCAGTGCTGCCTCTCCCCGCCGGCCCTACCCAAGGCCTCCACACAGGGGTCTCCTCCAGACTACTGCCCAGACACGCTTTCGTCTAAGTGTTTTATCATCCTCACTCATCTATCTGCATCAGAAGGACTCATATCTCCATATCCAATATCTCATGTCCACATGGAATCCAGTTCAGTATTTCCATCCACTTATAGGAGGAATTCCCATTCTTGGAAAGGAGGAGATTTCCACTGCTTTCTTTACCCCATTCTCATTCCTCTCTCCTCTCTAGGAGTAGGGCATACCAACCAGATGGGAGTCATATCCCAAGGGATTAACTGGGCCATGTTAACTGCAGGCAGAATTACTGCATCTAAAGAGAGGTCCAGCCAACTTGCCTTTTCTTTGCTTCTTTACTGGTGAGCACTGGGCATTTGGGTCCATAAAAGAGAGCTGCTGATACAATTTGGACTTGACTGGTGAAGATGATGTCCCCATTTAACCTTGTGATTAAATTGTCTACCACATACCTTATCTATCACACAATAGCCTATCACTGGAGAAAACAGACACCAACCCAAATGATGGTGATGATGATGGTAAGGAATAGGAGTCATCAAATCCCCAATCCTTTGGTTAAATATCATCTAATGCTATTTCACTTTATTAAACCCCGCTGAATAGAAATGCCTGAATAAAGACCCAATGTCACTATTAATGTGACTATACTATTCTCCAGAATGACTCCTTTTTCCCCCCAATAATTCCATTTCCATTGAAACGCCATCTTTCTAGTCCTACAAAGTACAAACACTTAAGTTTTTTAAATATATTTCTTTCTCTTTAATATCCTCTACCCAGCCTGCTACTATAGCCACCAACTGTAGCCAGGCATTGATGAACAAATTTATTGTGCAATCCAAATTATCTTCTTCCAAAGCATAGAATTGCCAGATCAATCATCTAAATAACCAGTTCAGGAGTTTATAATGGCTCCTGATTACCTATTCATGTCTAATCTACTCAGGAAGCCTTATATGCCCTCCATACCTGGTTCTCAAAACTTCCCAGACATTCTTTATAAATCACTCCAAACCAAAAAGCATCTTCCTTCTTTTATCTTCTTTTGTACTTAAAGATACCACTACGGTTTAGAGCATCACTTTCAAATTGTTCCATGTGTTAGACCTGCTCCTCTACTCCTTTATTAAGTTCCTTATGGGCAGAGACATTTCCTGTACTACTTCTCTGAACTCGACACCAACCCCACACAAGCCCTACCCTCCCCCACCACTGCTGGAAATATAGAAAAGTTTACATAAATGCATCTATTCGTCAATAATGACTAATAGTTGCTATAGTTGAATAAACTTTCAATAGTTTCCATAACATTTAGAATTAAATCTAAACTTACCAGGGTCGTTCATTAGGACGTGCCCCTTCCTATAGGATCTGCTCTCACCCTACCACCTACCTCCCTCACACTAGGCCAGACAGCCTTCTCTGTGTTCCTCAAACATACCAAAGTCAATTTTCCTTTAGGAAGGTAGCACTCATTGTTTCCTCTGACTCCAATGTTCTCAGAGAACTCTGGATGGCTTATATTGTCCCCTTAATCTGATTTTGGTTCAAATAGGCCATTGCCTCATTCATCCTGCTCACACTGTGCTTTAAAAAGTAGCCCTCTTAAAAAAGAAAAAGAAAAAAAAAAAGTAGCCCTCTTGGTCCCACCAAATATTTCTTAGTCCTTTATACCTGTTGTGTTTTTCTTCACACCACACAAAACTGAAAAGGTTTGTTTTTAATCAACAGTTCCCCTGTCTGGAAATAGAAGCTCCGTGATGGCAGGGACTGGGTCTATCTTGTACCCAACTGTATATCCAATAACTTGAACAAAGTCCAGGATATAGCAGATACTTAAATATTTGTTGGATGACTGATCAATATAAAGATCATTAAGATCTGTTTTGCAACCCTTAAATTCTTTGGTAATAAAACACTAAATGTCTTTGTGTAAGGTCGTATGGGTACAAGATAACCTATAATCTGGCCATGGAAGTGGGGAGAGGTGCAGGCGTTAGAATCCACAAACAGTTTGCAGGGACTCGGGCATGAGAATGAAACACTAAGTTTAGGGACTAAGAACTGAGAAATCTCAAAAGGTAAAAGCCAGTGTTTCATGTATTTCACTTCAACTCTACAGAACCAAATTAAAGTATATGAAGTAATTGAGGGGAAAGAGGAGCCAGAGTATTTATTGAGCAACTATGCTGCAGTATTGTGAGATAGCTGGTTGTGAATTTTAGCTGCCGATTCCGTGCGCCATACTTCCACTAACAGTTTTACCTGTATTAGCTCACTTAACTCTCACATTACCACATGATAAAAAGCACTGTTGTGATCATTCCATTCTGGAAATGAGAAAACAGGCTCAGACTAGTTACAGTGGCCCGCTGCAGGTCACATGACCTGTGAAACAAAGATGCAAATTCAAGCCTTTCAGGCTCTGAAGCCGGGGTTCTACCCTACACCATGTGTCCCCCCCCCCAAATCCAGTTGGAAAATGTGGTCCTATCAGCAATGTTTCCTGAAGCATCCTCATCTGCTGTGTTTTTTGTGCTCATCTGGGTCACACCAGACACACTTCTCTGGTTTGGTCCTTTACAAGCTACTAATCATAGGACCGATCAATCTATCCTAAGTAATACAGTCACCATCACATGTAAGAGATACATCATTTTCTTTCCTCCCTATCACTCAAGAAATCTTTACAGAGAGACGCTTTCTAAAAGAGATAAAGACAGATGGCTCATCTGATTCACGTTCTCCCAACAGCCAAGGAGCTCTTCTGGTTTAATAGAAAGCAATAAAGGGGATGGTGTGGTTTCTCCACCCCTTTAAGAGGTACCATAATTACATGTTAAATATTAAGTGAAAAACAAAATAAAAATTAATAATACCAACAGTAACACCTAATGTGTATTGAGCATGTATCATATACTAGCAATAGGTAAAGCATTTTACATTTATATTTCATTTAATCCTCAAAAACACCCTAGGATATAAACACTAATACTATGCGCATGATATAAATGAGAGATCAAACTTTCGGGAAGTTAAGAAATTTGTACAAGTTCAAGTAGTCAGTAAACCTAGTTCTGCTGGCTTTAAGTTTGATGTAACTGTGTATCACACCTCCAATACTCATGTATTTGGACTCTGCATTATAGAGCACATTCTCTTAAGTAGGTAATTGAAATGTGTAAGTTCACAGCTCTCAGATGAACTTCAAAGTGTCCCAAACCGCCTCCCACACTCATGCCAATTCCGTACAGCAGAAATTCCTGACAAATCATAAAGGTACCTGAAGTTTCCAAAAAAGTTTCTTGTACAAGAGCAGGAACATGTCTCCTCCACACCTTATTCTCAGCTCATAAATGATAATCAGCATGTACTTGTGTTGAATGAGTGATTATCCACACTGCCAGAATCAGGGGGTTTGAAACCAAGAAACCAAAGCATCACATTAGTCTTTGGTTAAGGGCACCCCCCCCCTTTCAAGAGTGGTCATTCCAGGGCAGTTAAAACACTCTCCGCCCACCTGGGGCCTTTCTCCATCCAAGCTTCAACTCCTGCCAGTCCGTCCTCACAGTGCCAACCAAAAGAGCACAAAATCCTCTTTTAGGCTCCAGAACTACCAACTCAAACCAAGTTTTCTCCAGTCATCCCAGCCTCAAGTACTTGCCCTTTTGCCTTTCTTGACAACTCACGATACTTAGAATCATAGATTTTCAGAGACCTGAAACCAGAGGCCTCTTCCTCAGCACCAAGAAGAAAGAGGATCCTTATATACAGAATCTTGCCCAAAGTCATAAAGTGAGGGACAGTCAATGCTGAGACTTGAACGTAGGTTTTCTGATATTTAGTTCTACTCTCCAGGAACCTCCATCACTGCTTCTCCACACCCGCCCCTCCCACTACGGGCCAGTCCTTGAGGGAAGCACCACCGGCACCCTTCACCAGCACACTGTAAGCAGCGGCGTCCCTGCTTTGGCTCTCTGGGCACCAGTTTAAACAAAGCAGATGGGTGACACTTGCCAACAAGTTTCAAAAGCAACTACAAACTCGGCATGAAAAGGACTTCAAAGGGGAGGCCAGCTGCCCATCCTGAACCCACGTCTACAGTTTTCCTCTGCAGAAATCTCCTGACGGGCCAACGAAGGTTCTTTGATCATGTGTATGATAATTCCAAGTCACAAGTCAATAGTAGTTAATAAAACATCATGATGGCCTGAGTCGATATGCAAAAGTGACATAAATACTCACTGAAACAAACACTACCAAAGAAAGAAAATGTCAGTAGGATGTCCGCACATGATTTTAAAAACCTATTAAAAAGCTTTAAGAATGAAACTAAAAGCATCTTTAAAAATAAAGTTCTACAAATCAAACAAAATTGCTATTATAATGCTCCCAATGATTGAAGACAGGCATTTAGTCAAAAGGAAGGAAGGAAAGAAGGGAGGGAGGGAGGAGAAAGGGAACAAATGCCTCTCCTTATGGCAGGCACTATGGATGAAGAGATTCAAGGCCATGATTCTTGCCTTCAAAGAGCAAGAATTTAATGGGACCTCTGAAAGTGACTTTTTAATCTACTATTAAAGGGCATGTAGTATATTAGTCTGGATTAAAATAAGCCACTCTAGTGAACCAATACCAATTTTTCCCCCTCTACCCTATTATCTTTGGCAAACTCATCATCAGCATTCATTACGAATGTTGACCCAAATTATTAAATATATAGGTAGTAACATTGTTTCTAAACATGAATCACCCCAACATTTATATCCATTAAAGTCAAGCTTCAAAGTCAGCTTCTGGTTTTGTATTTTATATACGTACATGTGAGTACACATTATACATTATTATGCTTACATTAGAAAGGATTTTCAGATGTAAATGCAAATGGATCTCATACTTGGGTTAGCATGCACATACTAGTCGCACGAGGACAAAACTTCCAACATGAGGCATCCTGATCCCTTTCCCCTCCCTGCCAGCATGTCCTGGTTCCCAGATGCTCACTGTGGCACTGCGGCCCTGTCCACTTTGGCATCAAGACAGTGACCTGATGTCACGAGATATCCCATGTATTCTTTCCTTCTGAGCCATGCCACCCCCACCAGTCTCTGACCTGTTGCTGAGCAGTCCACTTAGGAACCATGACAACATGGCAGCGCTAGTTCTGTACATATCATCCACACAGACCTCCCCTTTTTCTCTTTGCAAGAACAAAGCCAATCCATTGCAAAGCCCCAGGGAACATGCTGCCAACCGACAAATACAATCTACTGACCTTCTTGCTTAAAAGCCTGTGGGTGTTCGGGGACCAGTCACATAATGTATTTGTCCTCTGCATTAAAAAGTCGGGGCTGTAAAGTTCTTTTCTTTTCTGAATTATTTATCAACAGCAGGGAAAATGGAAAACCACAGATGTAAGCATAAAGGAAAACCAAGGCTCTTTCAGCTCTCTGGTTGCTTAGGGATATTTTTTGGCCCTGACTCTAGAGTTGCTGCATTTACCCTGCAGAATTAAATATGGGGGCCTCGTCAACAGTAATGCGACACAGGCACTGAATTCCCTACATGCTGTGCTCAAAGTGCCCCTTCCTGAACTCTGTTCTTCAAAAAGGGGGGTTGTCCTAGTAATGGCTGGGGCCATTAAACCTTTCCCTTCCATTTATAGGAAAAATACAGTAACGCCTCATTTATCCAATGGCCTGACATCTATCATCTATACTCAGGAAGACAGCCATGACCCAGAGTCTGGGAAAGGAGTCTCCGAGGCAAATAATGGCCATGAAACCCATGTACGTTATTCTACCAGAGAACAGTAGAGACACTTGTAGGCTAAAGACAGGCAGGTTAGAGTTTCCAGATTTAACAAGCCTTCTTATCTAATCCTCAGTCACTGAGCAGATGACTGTTCTATCCCTTTGCTGTGCCCAGATCCCGCACCTGCTATTTCGTATACAGGCATGGCTTGCACGCTCACTCCTCTCGTGTCTTTGCTTCTAAGCTGGCTTCTCAGTGAGACCTTTCCAGACCACCCCACATCAAACAGTACCATGGCCCATGCAGCCTGCCCCAACCTCTCTCTTCCCTCACTTCACGTCTCTCCATAGTTCTCATCACCGCTTGGCATAATCTAAATTTACCCATTTACTGTTTGACTGCACCCAACTAGAACACATGCTCCACTGATAACAAAGTTCTGTTTCATTCACGGGTGTATGTCTGACATCTAGAACAACACCTGATGCTTGGATTTCTCGAGTGGTCTTTAATGAATGAATAAAGTAAGGAACGAACAAATCACTATATGAGCTCAAAAAGCTGATGTCTAATATGAACTAAGGAAAACAATGGTAAATGTTATTTCTAAAGTTAATTTAGTAACAGGAAGAGATCTTTCTCCAATGGCATTTTTCCCCAATATTTAAAAAATCTGGTAAAATACATGTAACATAAAATTTACCATCTTAGCTAGTTTTGAGTAAACGGTCCAGTAGTATTAAAGACGCTCATATTGTTCCACAATCATCACCAGCCTCCATCTCTAAACTCTTTATCTTGCAAAACTGAAGTGATATATGCATTTAATAACTCCCCTCCCCCCACATGGGCCACAACCGTTCCACTTTGTCTCAGTGAACCTGACTACGTTAGAAAACACATATAAATGAAATCACACAGTATTTGTCTTTTTGGGAGGGCCTCACATCACTTAGCACAATGTTCTCTATGGTTTAGCCATACTGTAGCACGTATCAGAATTTCCTTTCTTAAGGCTGAATGACTTTCCATAATATGTGAATATCCCATTTCACCTACCTAATGATCTATCCAGGGAGACTTATGTTGCTTCTACATTTTTGGTATTGTAAACAAAGATGCTATGAACATGCATGTGCAAATATTTCTTTAAGACCCTGTTTTCAATTATCTGGGGTATATATCCGAAGTGGAATTGTTGGATATCATTTTATAACTATTTTTAATTGTTTGAGAAAGGGTCAACCTTCTACAGTATCTGTACCATTCTCCATTCGCACCAACGGCGCATGAGAGTTCCATCCTTCTCCACATCCTCGCCAACACTTTGCAGCTGTTCCTGTTTTACAGCATTTTTGACCCCCAGTCTTTCATTTAAAACACCATTTGTCAGGTTCAACCATAAATAATCACACACACATTAATGAAGCAAATATGAAAGGCAACGAAAGTAAAATTCAAGGATTAAAGCTATAATACATCTAAAAGTAGAGAGCCAAGAGGAAAAAAGAAAGAGGAGGTGAAACAGAATCAATCATGTCCAAATATTAAACTTAAAACTCCAGCAGCTGTGAAAGGTAAATATGATACCATGCTAGTGCTATTTTGTGACTTGCTGATTTTCTAAATCCTGAAAATAGATTGAGGGCCCAACTTTCTAGTCTTCCTCACCTCCAAATCTGTGAGTTGCCCCAAACTACCCTAAAAAACAAATAAATGAAAGGTTTGCATGAAGCCAAGAAAATCATCACAGGATCCACCTTCACTTTCTTCCTTCTGCCCCATAAGCTGCTAGCCTGGGCTACTGTAACATCAACATCATTTAGTGCCATGCACCCTCTAGATAAGACAGGAATTGTCCCAATACCCTCCCCCACCTCACTGATAGGCAAGGATCATCTCTGTCTCCTCCGATCAATGCCACATTTTTTTTTAAAGATTTTATTTATTTGACAGAGAGAGACACAGCAAGAGAGGGAGAAGCCAGCTTCCTGCTGAGTAGGGAGCCCGATGTGGGGCTCAGTCCCAGGACCCTGGGATCATGACCTGAGCTGAAGGCAGACACTTAAGGACTGAACTACCCTGGCACACCGCAATGCCACATTTTTAATATAACCAAGTCAAATGGACCACTGGCTTTGGGGGAAGAAATAGTATCCCTGATGAGAAAATTCCCTAAAGATTTTAGATACTCTATAAGCAAGACCTCTCTGGGCACAAAATTCATCAAAATTCAGAATCAAATGACTATAATTTAAAAGCATGTTCTGATGTCTTACAAGTGTCTAACATCCCAGCTATTTGAAACTCTTGATACTTTAATGCTTTCCCTATATTTAACTTATCAATTGGAATGGGAAAATCAACACCTTAAAGGAGAAAAAAAGTGGATAGCTGATCTAGGAAATGCATCCTCTTTGAATTTTAAAGGACAAAGAATTCAAATATAAATTTAGAAAACACATATCATGAACTCACCAGAGTGCCCCTGTCTAGCTACAAAGTTTTCTTACATAAAGTAATTAAACAAGGTCCTCAAGCCACCAAGGTGTGTGTTAATATTACATAGCTCTTTAGGAACCTACGTCTCCCTGAAATGTCCTTAATGAATAACACCCAAGACACTGGCTCCTCCCTCTCCGTAACCCTAAGCACCTATCCCTCCAGCTTGGGGCTGCTCTGACTGTTGTGCTATAAATCACTCCTCAAGCAACCTGAGCAAAACAATGACCACTCTCATAACACAGGAAGAATCAACACATGCATATGATAAGGCCGCACGAAGACACAGAGGCAACTGGATGTTAACACTTCTCCAGCTGGTAAAAACTGTAACAATGTATCCATAGGACAGCCTATTTCGCAGTCACCAACAGTTGCAACTTTACTAATTTGGGCTAAGTTCATGAAATAAGTAGACAAATTAAAATATTAACTGGCAGACGCTGTATGATTTTCACAATGCAGAATACAGACATAGGCATAGAAAACTGTAGGAGGAAATCTTCCAGACATAAATTATGCATGCTTTATTATTATTATTATTATTATTATTATGGATTTCTTAATGTTACTACAATATACATGTATTATTTTATCATTATAGTCACTTTTATATTTTTATTAAACTTGCTGTTTTCTTTACACATCTCTTTGTGTAAATTCCCTTTAAGGACATTTCCCAACTGCCAAAGACCTCATCCTGGAGTCCAACCTACACTGAGTTCTGACCTTCCATCCTTCCCCTGAAAACAATTTGTCCCGTGGCCACGACAAAGGACTAAGTAGATGCCAGCCGTCTGGGCTAATAAATGTCAGCTGTGTTCTCAGTTTAAGGGGCATCCCTTCTCAGGAAACAAGCTTAAATGTTTAAAGAGAACTTATGGAACTTGTTCCAAAACTCTGGTCTACTGCAACTTACAAGCTATTAACTTCAGAAGGCAATATTTCCCTTTAAATCTACCACCAACCACTGTGAACTCCACTTCTCACTGGTCTCCTTAACCCAGCAGCATAAGCACCTGACTGCACCTGTGTTTCCAGAGACTCTGGACCCTGTCTCTAGAAATTGAGTTTCTCAAGAAAAGCAGCTTTTCAAATGTATTCCAAGGTGCCATGCTGTCCTCTGAAGTGCTTCAAGAGCTTGAAGAGAAGAGGGGAGGGATAAGGAAATGTGGTTACTAGGCTTGAGGCTTCAATACTAAGCCAGTACTAAAAGGTCAGTCAGTGGGTGAGGCTCCTCACACACTGAAACCTTAAAACACAACCCTCTCTCCTGCTGTAATAAACAGAGATGCGGAACCCTGAAGGAGTCTCCCCAAGATCCCAAAGCTTCTAAATGGCAGAGTTGGGCATAAAACGGGCTTCTCTGTGCCCCAAGTCCCAGGCTCTTACTTTCTTTCTAATAATGGCAGTTGCTTCCTAAGCATCTGCAGACCACGTTGCCTCAGCACTTTAAGGGCATCTTCAAAAGGGCTCTGATAGTGGTTGCATTTGAGTCTCCGGAGTCAGGAGCCCCACATTCATCTCTCTGCTCCCCTACTTCCTAGCCGGTGGTTATGGACCATTCTTTAACCTCCTGACATTCTCAAGTCAGCTTCCTCACATGTAAAACGTGTATTGAGCATCAGTGCGGAGCCCTCTTCTAAGCACTTTATAAACACTACTGCATTCACTCCTTGCAATTCTGGGAGCAAGACCTGTCCGTTAATCAGAAGTTAAATCAAGACGATCCAGGTGACAAATGCCTGGCATTTTAGTAGGAAACCAGGCCCATGTGACTCAAAGACTTCTGTTCTTTCTCCTTCTACAGAGATGAGCTCTAAGTCAAGCTGTAGATCAACCAAGCTGTGGACCTGGATCTATTTCTTAAGTACCAGACCCCCTATCACTTCTCAATTCTTCTTTCGCCATCTCCCACCCAACAACAGAACTCCTTCAGACACCTTCCTGTAGAAAATACATATCTCCACCATTAGTAATGAATGCCTTTCTTCCAGTACCAAGGCTCTTTCCCACATTTATTATCCGTAACTCACAATTTAACATTTAGTTATGTGCCCTATAAAATTATTCTCCTTAAATGTAAATTCTATGTCCCTCAAAGAGACCATAACCTCCTACAGGTCAGGAACAATAGCCTATAGAATCATGGAATTAGAAGTTTCGCAAAGTTACCATTAAAAAAAGAAGAAGCTGAAATCTTTCAAAAAGAAAACTTATTTGGAATCCCAGCTCTTCTGACTAAAAACTACTGAGCTAGTCAACCTTGATCTTTCAAGGTCCAAAGAAAACCAGTGAGTTGGTGATATTCATACACTGAGCTGGTAGCAAGGGCAGGACTAGAATCCAGGACTAGACACCATGGACTAGATGGACTAGAATCCATGTTGCTGGTTTCTCATCCAGGGATTACTTTACTATGGAAATCCCAGGCCTGTTCAGTCTCTTCTCAGTATCTCTGCCTTGGTCACAATCCAGAAAAAAACACTGGACCACACCTTGAACCCGGAAGCCCTGCCAGAAGGACTTACAAAGAATAGAGCAGGTGGGACCTACCCATCAGGTCACCTTCCTGGATCCACATAGAAGGAAAAGAGCATCATAATTCCAAGAGTCCTTTAACTGCCATGTTGGCCAATCAAGTTCTCCAGGAATATGAGGAAGCAGAGCCACGGCTTTAAATCTCTTTAGTTGAGATTCATAATCTAGGTCACTCAGGATAAAAGGCACTAGCATTACCAAGTCATAAACATTTTTAAAAATTTAATGTAGTAGGATAAGAGGGGATTTGAACAAAATAAACTTAATCTCACCTTTGTCTAGCATTTTCTGTTATTTTAATAACCTTTTTCTGACATGAAAACACAATGCAGATTCAGAGCACTGTATTCCATTCCACAGAAAATTTGGAAAATACTAAGCATAAAGAAAAGATATCATAGATAACTGTCCACTCAGATACTTTGTTACTTATTTATTTGGAGGGCTATGCCTTGCCTGGTTTCTGTGTCTGTATATGTGTGTAACTATGCATGTGTTCATTCATAATTTATATTTACCATTGTAATTGGAAAACAATATATATACCAACTTGAATCTCATCCTACTATACAGTGACAGAATATTCTTCTAAAAATTATTTTAATATTCACTGTATTCCCAAATATGGATTTTTTAAATTCATTTAATCAAACTTCCATTAGTTCATATTTAGGCTGCTTTCAGTTTCAGATGGCCATAAAGAAAATATTCTCACATATGTAACTGAGACTGATTGTTTCCTTGGAACAAGTTGCTATAAATAAATGTTTCTAGGCCTTTTGATAAATGCTCAAATTGCCTTCAAGAAAGTTTGTAACAATTAACATTCCTATCAGCAATGTATGAAAGCGCCTATTTCTTGGACCATCTCCAGAAATGGGTGATTAACATATAACTAAATATATAGTATCTATCTATACATCTACCCACAGATAGTCATATACATACCTACTTGCATTTCTTGTAATTACTCCTAAGCTTGTAAATGTTTTCAAACCTTTGAATACTCTTAACAGATGCTGTCAGTTGTCTTTATAATTGTGGATCTATACATACACACAGCCTTCTCCTTCATTGAGAATGGAACCCAAATTTTGTTTAGATATAAGTTAGCCAAGTACTATAGAGAAAGCTGGGACCTACGACAACCTTAGGGATAAATCTTGATTCAAGCTAATTCTTTTTGTCTAGGATATATTTTATTAATAGTTATTTTGAACAGTTTTGGCCAATGAGACATGAAAACAAATCTGCTGGAGGTAGCCTTCTAATAAAGTTCTCTTTGATCTTAAAAAAAATCACTACAGAAAGGGAATCCTCTGTCCCTTCTGACTTTGGGACACAGTTAGTCAAACTATGATGCTAGGAATTACTTCAGCCATTTTGAGACTTTGAAGGGAGATACATCAAGTTCAAACTGTCACGCTGAAAATAAAAAGTTAAAAAAAAATCTGTCACTGATGAGGTTATGGAGGAGCTAAATTCACTAATTCTGGAAACACTGTCCCTTTAGACTTTGTTAGAAGAGAATATATTTATCATTTAAGCCAGTGAAGTCAGAAGGGTTTTTTATTATTATGTCCTTTAAAATGATCTGAACTGATACGCCTATACTGTCCCACTTTATGCTTCATAATCTTCTGTAGAGAGGATACTGATGAAACAGCATAGAACTCAAATCGTTTTCCAATTCATAAAGCAAATAAGTGGCAAAGCTTTCAACCTGTAAAATTTATACACAAATATATGCACTAGATTTTTAACCATGAAAATTTAGACATTTCACTCTGGCCCATGAATCAGTAATATATATTCTCAATTATCTTGAAGAAATCCTAAGATGGCTCACTAAACCTTAAAATAGTAGGGCAATAGTTACGTATGTGCACTGACCATATCTTGGAGATGGAAATAAAGAGAATAAGTAGCTCATTAGGTTATTAAAGAGAAATGTCCATGCACTGTGTCCACCCAAATGTGGACACAGCCAGGCAGCATGACTAGCCTCGATAATGGTGTAAGTGCTAAGGCATCCTTAAACTCCTTTCCATGAAAGCTTAATTGTGATTCTGAACACACCATTCCAACAATAGAGAGTGTAGAAATATTAACAAGCCTCTTTGATGAATTTGGGTCAAGGGTAACACAGTACTTAATAGGTTTGTACACAAATATCGTGGGGGCAGGCTCCATCATTCATCTTAGTTTCTCTGCAGCAGTCAATGGTCCTAGATCCTTTACAACAGTGCTGGTATAAAAAGAACTCACTCCCACTTGAACCCAACAAAGAAGCCAAACGCAGCACAAATCCTTCAGACTTATTTTCATCCCAAAACCTTACAGGGAATGTCCTTTGTTATCCCCAGACATATTTACTGATTTTAAAAACCTTAGCATTATTTTAACACTGCTATTGTGAAATGCAATAAATATCTGACTGTTGGCTTTTCCAGAATTCCATATGGAAAACTGAAGTTGCCCTGAAACACCCAATGTTCCATGAGTTTTTACCCTATGTAATCCCTGTGTGGAGGGGCCTCTCAATTTCTTCCTTTTATTTCTTTAGTTGACTTTGTTTCCTTCACCTGTCATAGCAGAGAAGCCCAGTCACAAAGATGTATGTACAAGTAATGTAGATTTCTATAATTCCTTCAATTTAACTTAATGAATGATTCTCCAATTCTTCTGGACAAGTGGGACTGTGGAAATATCTCAGTCATCTGAGAATTCCCTACTTCCATCAGGTTGTGTCACAGCTCTAGAGGATTCCAAATGAGCAAGACATTGGCAGAGAGGGAGCAGTCTCATCCTTGTCCCAGAGGACCCAGGGTGCCACAGAGAGGTCATGTATCTTTAGAGCTCTTTGAGGCATCCCAGCACTCATGTCACAGTTGAAGATTCAGAATCTCCCCATAAGGTCCCGCCTGCAGAGGTATCACATAGCCTCTCTCTCTACGGTCTTTTTTCCACCCTAAATGGTAATTCCAGCACAGTTAACAGTGTTTTATTAGTTTCAGGTGTAAAATATAGTAATGAACATTTCCACATCTCAGCCAGTGCTCATCACAAGTGCTCTCCTTAATTCCCACCCCCTATGTCACTCACTCCCCTAGCTACCTCCCCTCTGGTAACCATCTGTTGGTTCTCTATAGTGGAGTATGTTTCTTGGTTTTTTAATCACATTTTTTCTTTGCTCATGTGTTTTCTTAAATTCCACATGAGTGAAATCATACAGTATTTGTCTTTCTCTGAGTATTCTATTTCACTTAGCATTATACTCTCTGCTTCCATCCATGTTGTTGCAAATGGCAAGATTTCATTCTTTTTTTAAGAT
Source organism: Lontra canadensis (assembly GCF_010015895.1). NCBI lineage: Eukaryota > Metazoa > Chordata > Mammalia > Carnivora > Mustelidae > Lontra > Lontra canadensis. Next base: position 5,125,294 of record NW_022631068.1, on the reverse strand, counting down.
TTTATTTATTTATTTGACAGAGAGAGAGATCACAAGTAGGCAGAGAGGCAGGCAGAGAGAGAGAGAGGGGAAGTAGTCTCCCTGCCAAGCAGAGAGCCTGACGTGGGGCTCGATCCAAGGACCCTGAGATCATGACCCGAGCTGAAAGCAGAGGCTTAACCCACTGAGCCACCCAGGCGCCCCAAGAATTCATTCTTTTTATGCCTGAATAATATTCCACTGCATAGCTATACCACTTCTTCTTTATCCAGTCATCTGTCAATAGACACTTGAACTCTTTCCATAATTTGGCTCTTGTAAATAATGCTGCTATAAACATAGGGGTGCACGTATCACTCCGAATTAGTGGGGAGGTTTGGGGGTTTTTCTGAGGGGGGTAAACACCCAGTAGTGTGATTGCTGGAACAGAGTAGTTGTGCTTTTTAACCATATGAGAAACCTCCGTAATATTTTCCACAGTGGCTGCAGTGGTTTGCATTCCCACCAACAGTGCAAGAGGGTTCCTTTTTTCCCTACATCCTCATCAACATTGTTTTTTTATGTTTTTGATTTTAGCCTTTCTGACAGGTGTGAGGTGAGATCTCATTGTGGTTTTGATTTGCATTTCCCTGATGAGTGGCGTTGAGCATGTTTTCATGTATCTGTTGGCCATCGGGATCCCTTCCTTGTAGAAATGTCTGTTCATGTCTTCTGCCCATTTTCTAACCAGATTATTTGCTTTTTAGGTATTGAGTTGTATCAGTTCTTTATGTGTTTTGGACAGTAACCCTTTATCAGATAAGTCATTTGCAAATATTTTCTCTCAATCATTAGGTTGCCTTTTAGTTTGGTTGATCGTTCCCTTTGCTGTGCAGCAGATTTTAATTCTGATGTAGTCCCAATAGTTTATTTTTACTTTTGTTTCCTTTGCCTCAGGAGACATATCAAGGAAAAGGTTGATATGTCCAATGTCAGGGAGATTGCTACCTGAGCTCTCCAAAGATTTTTATTGGCTGAGGTCTCACATTTAGATCATTAATCCAGTTTGAGTTTATGGTTGTGTATGGTGTAAGAAAGTGGCCCAGTTTCATTCCCTTGCATGTTGCTTTCCAGTTTTCCCAATACCTTTTGTTGAAGAGAGTGTTCTTCCCCTGTGTATATTCTCTCTTGCTTTGTTAAATATTAATTGACCATCTAGTTCTGGGTATATTTCTGGGTTTCCTATTCTGTTCCATTGATCTGTGTGTCTATTTTTGCATCACTGCCATCTGTTTTGACTACTGGAGCTAATATAACTTTTAGTCTGCAATTCAAATACCTTCAGCTTTGCTTTTCTTTTTCAAAATTACCAAAGTAATTTTGTAATTGGAAAGTAATTTGGAATTACTTTAGCAATTCAAGGACTTTTGTGGTTTCACATAAATTTCAGGATTTTTTGTTCTAGTTTTGCAAAAAATGCTAGTGGTATTTTGACATGGATTAGATGTGTAGAATGCTTTGGGTACTACATACATTTTAACAATATTTGTTCTAATCCATGAGCATGGAATGTCTTTCCACTTACTTGTGTCACCTTCAATTTCTTTCATCAATATTTTATACTTTTCACAGTACGGATGTTTCACTGCTTTGGTTAGGTTTATTCCTAGGTATTTTACTACTTTTCATGTACTTTTCAGTGGGATTGTTTTCTTAATTTCTCCTCCTTCTGCTTCATTATTATGGTATAGAGATGCAACAGATTTCTTCATATTGATTTTTATCCTGAGACTTTACTGAATGCTTTTATCGATTGTAGTAGTTTTTCAGTGGACTCTTTTGGGGTTTTCTACATAATATCATATCATCTGCAAACAGTAAACATTTTACTTCTTTCATACTGTTTTGGATGCCTTTTATTTCTTTTTGTTGTCTGATTGCTGTGGCTCATACTTCCAGTACTCCGTTGAATGAAGTGGTAAGAGTGGACATCCTTGTTTTAAGGGGAAAGCTCTCAGTTTTTCCCCACTGAGTATGATTTTAGCTGTGGGTTTTTCACATATGGACTTTATTATGTTGAACTATGTTCTCTTTCAACTTACTTTGTTGAGGGTTTTTATCATGAATGGATGTTGTACTTTGTCAAATGCTTTTTCTGCATCTACTGAAATAATCATATGGTTTTTAGCCTTTATCTTATTGATGTGATGTATCACACTGTTTCATTTGTGAATATTGAATATGCTTACATCCCAGGAATAAATCCCATTTGATCATGGTGAATGATTTTTTAATGTATTGTGGACTCTGTTTGCTAGTATTTTGCTGAGGATTTTCTCTCTCCAGAGCTTACATATATCAGAATGCAGCCTTGGAGGCAAGGGCCCTTTCTCCAGAAACTGGTTGAATCATTATTTCCTGACCTTATGTTATCCACTCTGGATTTTCTAGTCGATAATAGGGAGAACAATTCTCCTCCTTTCAGAATCTTTTCTACCAGGGCTCCTGGGTGGCTCAGTCCTTAAGCATCTGCCTTCAGCTCAGGTCATGATCCCAGGGTCCTGGGATGAAGCCGCACATCAAGTTCCCTGCTTCGGAGCTTTCCCTCTCCCACTCCCCCTACTTGTGGTCCTGCTCTCCATCTCTCTCTCTCTGTGTCAAATAAATAAATAAAATATTTCAAAAAAAAAAAACCTTTTCTACCATTCTGTTTTACAAAAGCAGACGGCATATTAGAATCACCTGGACCTTTAAACAAACTGAAGCCAGGGAGGTCTCAGACCTAGACCAAACGCAAGGGTATAGCCGAACATTAACTTTTACCTGTGTCCTGAGTGATTCTAACCTGAGCTGAGAGTTGAGAATTTCTGCACAAAAACAAATCAAGATCTTGGAGCCCTGCTTCCAGCACTGTCACATCCCTCCTCTGAATGGGAAAGTGGGTAACAGAGCCAACCATTTAAAGAAGGGGGGAAAAAAGGGTGGGGACATACCAGCCAAATCAAAGCAAAGGATAAATGTCCCCTAATAATCATCACAACTTTTAGCTGGGTTTTGGAATACCCAAAATTGTAAGTCTTACTTTGACTTTCTTTATTCAGTGTATCAGTAGATGCTTCCTGCCATCTTTAATAAAAGTAGTTTTGCACCATAAAGCATTTGATACAGCATCTTTCACTCAGTAGAAGTAGTCTACAGGCCCATGACTGGAATTTCATTCTTAAAGCTATCTCACCTTTTCTGAGCCTGAGAGCCAAGTAATTAATAACCCCTTAATGCTGCCAGGGAGTCAAAAGTAAGTAAGAACAAGCATGTCCAAAACAAGCACATGCTATGTGCTTTAAAGATAAGGATAATCAATAGACATTTTATGACCATGCTCTACTAAGTTGCAGAATGTTCTATTTTGGCTCTACTTCATATGGCTCTGCTTCATAAAATGACATCAGGTACTTCATATTTCAAAGTGTTCTTTATATCTTCTACCTTAGGAGAAAAGTTTTGTTTTTTTTTTTTCTCTTTCCGAAAACTGGTCTAAAATTTGTCACAGTGGCCTTTTACTCCTACTCCTAAGTCTTTTAAACTGTTGCCTCACCACCTTTCATTATAAGGTACTTAATTTAAACCACTAAAATTAATGGACTATGATATCTAACTATAACCAAGCTTATTTGAAGTATTTCAAACATATACTTTCTTCAAGCTTTTTTCCATGCCAATATCAAGAAAATACAATTCTTCTGAGCAAGGTAATAGAAATCACATGGGATACAGGTTATCTTATTTGTTTCGTTTATTTCTTACCTTCATTGGAAGTTTCTGGCATAAAAATGAATGCTTACCCATTACTGTCAAGTACCTGTCTTATTGCTGCATGCTTTTGTCATAAATCACAGGTATTCTGCTTTTGAGCTGCCTGAGAATCTAATGATAACATCTCATCAAACAACTTAAACACAGCCTTAGTTTAACTGGGGATAAATGAAAGTCAGGGACCAGTAAATCAAGGAGTCTGACCATCGCAAAAATCAAAAGGTAAAGAAAAGAGAAAAGCACCCCACCAGACAAATTTCAGGGAATCCTCCAGTTTCAAAATTCATAAAAGAGCAAAGACAACCCATCGTTCTCTTATAGGAGAGAAAGTAAAGTGAACCAGACGCACACAAATCCTAAGGCCAAAAACTGGCCCAAGCATCCAACGTTTTCAATCTCACCCTTTCAAAGGGCAAGGGACGCTTTCCTAGAAAAAAGTACAGAGCCTCGTATATAATACATGGCCACGTCGGGGAATCCCCAACTTCTAGGGGTAAAAATTAAGTCATAGCACATTTCAAGTTGTGGGTAAGTATTCTCGATGTAAAACCCTCCTTATTTTATTTTCCTATATGATTTTTTTTCCATTTTTAAAACAAGATAAAAAGGGGGTTAAGAGTTAAAGTTTCTTTTCTATTTGACACACTGCGTTTCCCCTTGAGCATCTATTTGTCTCAGGTGTAGTCTTTCTAAAAGGACCGTGGTTACCAGCATAAACTCTGGAAACGCTATCTCAGGGTTTCTTCTTTGGAACTTAAAAAGGGCTAACAACTAACATGAGATTAAACACCTAATACTCATCTAAATTCTACTAAGACTTTCAAGAGGGATTGATTTGGCAAATACTGGAACATATTTTGACAGTGAATATACATTTGAGATTTTTCATGTGAAGACGTTGCTTCAATCATGAACTCTCAGGGCACAAAGGTCATTTATCACTATTCTCAGTGACTGTATTTCCTAATACTCGTGCCTGATATTAGTTATGTATTAGATATATGAATAAATGAATGACATGGGTGAATCAATCAATCATTCAATAATCTATTACCAAAGCTGGTAGATCTTCTTTACTTCTAGGCTCACTAATTTTTAGTTGAACATAATTTTTCAGTATTACTACTGACTTCTAGGGCAGTTTGGGTCCAGCTAAATGGCACACTAAAAGAAAGAAAACAGTGACCTTCACATACTTAGAAAACTAACTTATAACAGTAGCAGCAGATACTGATTGCTTTGGGACAGAGTCTAGAATGAACTTCGGAAATCAGGAATGCCAATAATGAGAAATGCTGTATCAGGAGCTTGGGGCAAACAAAGGATGCCTTCAGGTCTGTCAATTTCTCCCAGAAATTGATCTTTGAAAAATGAAATATCTGAAAATATGCCTTACAGTGGCCAACATCTATTATACACCTTACTTATTACCACAGACAAATAGAGATTCAGAGGAAGAAGTCTTTGCCAATAAAGAAATGACAGAGATTGGAGGTGGGGACCAGATCTGTCTTGGAGGTGAAAAGCACCTCTGGCCTAAGAGGCTTACTTTCAGGACACCAAGGTAAGTATCAGAGCTCCAGCTTACTACGCAAGCATCTCATGGAGGCCCTAGAATTTGGTCTAGAGGAGAAATGGCAGGAAGAATGCTTGTCTCTTAGGTCTCTTCACTCCCATCCATTTTCTACACTGTGAAATCCTACCCCAATCCACTCACTGCATGCTAACATGCCTCAGAAAACTCCAGTAGATACTCTTGGCTTGCAAAAACACCCTACACACTCCATTCTGGAAATCAAGCAACTTTTTCTTATTGTATTTTTCTTGTTCTTCCATCATAGTACTTAGTGCTGCTTAATATCATCATCATTTTTATGAGACTACTTTCCCCAACACACCATGTACTGTTGAAAAGAAAAGGGTTATTTTAATAAACAGCTCCCGTCAAAGGAAACACGATCTGTTGAGAATCTATTAAGTGTCAATCACTACGGTATTCACTATCACCATCTACCAAATATTTCTAGTTTTCTCCTATTTCTAGGCATGAACCAGAATTCTACTTCCTCATCCCCTTATATTGGTTAGGTACTGTTGACTAGATTTAGTAGACGAGGAGAGTGTGGAAAGGGTACGTGTCCCTCCCTGACAGCAACATGGAATGAGTGTTGCCAAGACCCCCCAGCCTCTCTCTTTCACATCTTGGTGACTGGAAATGTTCACAATACTGACTGTTCTATCTGCTTGTACCTCCACAGTAATTATGACAAGCAGAGCAGCTCTCCTGCTGACCAGTGAAAGACAAACAAAACCTTGTTATTTTAAGTCCAGCATATTTGGGGTTGTTACTGCAGAACATCCTGACTGATCCAAGTGCCATGATAAACGTTTTCACATATACAATCTGATGTTCACAATAACCTAAGAGTTACATATCACAGCTACGGCAGATACAGCAGATACAAGCTTTCATTCATAAATGAATTTTTTTTTAAAAAATAGCCCAAGGCTAAATAGTTTAGTTCATTCCTTCATTCAATAAATATTTTTTGAGTACTGCGCTCTGCCAGGTTCTCTACACCCACAACTCCTCCAGCTATGTTATGTTTTTAAGTAACCAAAATAAGTAGTGAACAGAAGAGAAAAGGTCCCCGCTCTCAGATCTTATATTCTATTAGAGAATCAAAAATTCAAATTTTTGAAAATCACATATAAAAAGTAAAAACTCTACATGGTGATAAGTGATATTCAGAAAATTAAAATCAAGTGAGAGGATCATGGGTAGCCATCTAATTATGTAAGTCAGAGAAAGTCCTCCTGAGCCTCTCCCTTTTTTTTTTTTGAGGGGGGATGCTTGGGTACCCACTGACATGCACACCCTTGTCTTTTATTCCAAATAACATAGTTTGCTTTCTCAAAGTAATTCTATAAATAACACATTTTTTATCTCGTTCCATATATAAACCACTAGGCAGGGCACCCATCCTTAAGAGGCTTCCAATGAGCACTGAGCTCCAGTCTTTTCGCCCTCTGGGAAAAAGTAAAGCAGAGGCAGTATTCTGCTGTGACTTCAACAAGGCCTTTCTACACAGCAGGGCCTTAAGGTTTAGGGAGTTCCATGATATGTGCCATTGTTGTGGAAGGATATTCACCAGTTCCTTCTGATCATAGAGTTAAGGTAAGTCATAAGAACAAAGAAACAATCATGCAGAACATCAGATTTTTAGACTGTTTGTTTACGGTCCAAAAGGGTTTTTGTGCCCCCCCTCCCTTAAAATGTTTAGCTCTCAGCATGCTGTGTTTACGCAATCTCTTCTCTCTCTAGGAATTTTAGTTATACCACATAAAAGATAAATGAGATTGGCCATCTGAGGCCATCAGAAACCTATATTACTCTCACATTACCAGCTCCTTAGCCGAAAAATAGTAACTTATAAATATACAACAATCAATGGAAAAGGTTTTTTGGATGTACAAACATGCTTCCCTAACTTCTGCCACTTTCTGAGCTTCTGAAAAGGTCTTGGGAATAAAATACACTAAGAGTAGCAGTCCATTCTGAGTGAATGAGGGAAAGGTACAAAAATGACTGAAATTTTGTGCTCGAGGGGCACTTTTCTTATAGATTACAGATTGGTCATTTAAAGACATTTGACCAAAAACAAAAGACTCAGAACTTTCTACCATTTGTGGCCAAATTACTGTTCACATCTCCATATACAAAACTGGAAGTATATTGGAATCCCCCCATACCAAATGCCCACAAAGCCAGCACTGCTCACACGAAGGCACCGCCCACATCCCTAGAGTTCCTTCCGGCTGAGCACTGCGAGCCCTGCCATATCAGGGAAACTGACCGTCAGCACATGTCAATCCAAAGTTTTGACTGGCTCCGAAAATTCCCAATCCCTGACCACTAGGTACTCTGTTCCCCTCTAAACTTAATCCTTGCCTTTCTCGATGGGGACAAAGTACATTTTCTTATATACAAAAATATTCCAGCATGACAGAAGGAAAATAATTTGGTAATTTTCTATCCTTAAAACTGATGTCTCTAGGTCTCCTGGGAGTAGAAATAAATTACACAGATAAAACTCCTTTTCGCACCTTTTTCTCCAAAGGGAAGGGTAAAATAATGCAAGAGAAAAACTAGCTGGCTGGTTTACAGTAGTACCGAGGACACCTGGAGCTAAATTTAACAACACACCTAGGGTGCAGAGAAGGGGTAAATCAGAAAACCGAAGTTGCTTCTTCGTGCTCACCTGTGCAAGAGAAGTCATCGATTCGGATGTAGCCTGGGACACAGTCACAGCGATATAACCCAGCCAAGTTCACGCACACAGTGTTGGCATGACAATAATGCATCTTAGCTGCACACTCATCAATATCTGAAAGAGAACAAAAGAAGCAACATCACAGTTAGGTGAAGGAATGAACCCTACTCACTGTAATCATCTGACAAGGAAATTGAAATGGGCAAATGTCCATCAAAGCTAAGAGAAAAAGCAAGATGCAGTAAACACAAAAACTCAAATGCAAATTCAGCTGTACTCAGGTGCTTTAGATCCCATCTTGAGCTGAAAGTATTTCGAGAAAGAGGCAAGGTGAGATGTAACAGTTAAGAAACCAAGATTGGGGCGCGTGGGTGGCTCAGTGGGTTGGGCCTCTGCCTTCGGCTTAGGTCATGATCTCGGGGTCCTGGGACCGAGTGCCGCATCGCATCGGGCTCTCCGCTCGGTGGGGAGCCTGCTTCCTCCTCTCTCTGTCTCTGCCTGCCTCTCTGCCTACTTGTGATCTCTCTCTGTCAAATAAATAAATAAAATCTTTAAAAAAAGAAGGAAAGAAAGAAAGAAACCAAGAAGTATGAAGATTGAATCTGCTGTTATTAGTCTCTCTCCAAGGAGGATGCTGGAGTTAAACATCCAAAACCAAGGAGTTTTGTGTCCAGTGAGTTGATACCAATTAATATTTATTAGATGTCCACTGTACATGGTGTAGCTTGTATAAGAGAGATCAAGAGGATCCAGCCCTCTCTGCTCGTGTGTCTTACTAAGACACGCTTTAATCCATCTGTTAAAAAATGATGGCGCAGCCAGTTTCTCCCATGTTGTACCGTGAATATAGACAACAGCTGTTGTCTAATGCAAACTGACATCTTTTGTCCCTTGACCTAGAGATACTTCCCGTGTGACAGAATAATGGGCTGATTCAACAAAAAGATTTCTTTCTCTCTGAAATGGCAGTCAGAGCATCACCCGCTTCCTCATGGGCATTCACGGTAAGAACTGAAATAACCCATAGCCTTAAGCAGAGACTTGAGTCTTTCCTGGAAGTTGTTTTCAAAACTGCCTTGTGTGTTCATTTTACTCAGAGCGCTTATGGAGATGGAGAGGAAGGAATGGTGGCGCACAGCATGAGGACCTAACACAATGAGAGTTCTAGCTCTGGTTCTTCCAGTTACTAGCCTGTGACTTGCATTTAACCAAGCCGAGTCCCAAGAGTCTCATCAGTTTGTCATACAGGTCAGTTCTGAACCTACTGCTTCACATCTTTCAATTCATTATCTAATATAAGCCCCATTCAATTCCATGATCCGAGTACAGCACTACCGACATTCTGAAGTCTAGAATACTGAGGCTTAGAGAAGTTAAATATCTGGCACAAAGTCGCCCTGTTAGGATTTGAACTTAGAAATCAGTCTCTTATTTACCATGCTTTACTTCATGGAAACACCTTGAAAAAGACAGTCAAGCGAAGTGTTATTAGGAAGGTAACCACCCGTCCTAATGCACTTCACGTGCAGCAACAAGGATAAAAACAGCTATGATGGGGCACTAGAAATCTTACTTATCAATTTTAAAAGTGGAAGAAGATTGACTTATTTCCTTATGAAACACACTGAAATAGCATCAGATTCTTTTCAGCACTAAAGATATGTCAGTCCATAAATAAAAGTTAGTGTGGAATAACTGAGGTCCTAGAAGGACACTCAGCAGTTAGCAAGACTTCCTTAAATGTGAGGACAAAACACGAGAAATTACTGAAGTGCTTCAGGCAATAAACGAAGTGTTCTACTTACTCAAGATCATGTGCTTCCAAAAATGATCTAAGACAATGCACAATTATAATAAATGGACAACGGGACTATAAAAACTATATAATGAGATTCCATCAAGCTAGGGTATGAAGGGAACTCTCCAACGAATTTAAGATAGAACAGTAACTGCAAATAAGCATGAGATGTAGTTCAGATCTTTCTGGCACCCAGGGCATTAGAATTCTTTAACAAGTCAGTTCCTGGCATCGTTGAAGCATTGTGCTTCACAGAACAGTGGATATCACAAAAGTCAAGAGGAAAAGGTTTCCAGTAAGGAGTGATGATCACTTTGGTCACCTACTAAGAAGTTGAATAAGACCAAGACATCACTAACCACTAGATCTGGCATGAAGTAGTTCACTGCTGACCTTGACCTAGGAAGTGTAGATTTGGGAAGGTGGTGGAGAAAAGCCTGAGTCGAGTCAATTAAAGACAGGAACAAAGAGGAGGGAACAGAGAAAGAAAAACAAGGCAAACCTTCTGAGATTTTTTTTTTCCCCATAAAGAAAAATGGGGTAGTAGTTCTGGGGAGACTCGGTATCAAGACAGTCTTGCATCAAGATGGGAGAGATCACAGCACGTTTGTAATGCTCTTGGGAAGGATTCGATACAGGTGAGGCAAACTGATGATGTAGAAGTCAGAGAGCATTGCGGGAGCAAAGTCTTGGGGGAAGCAGTGCCCAGGTGGAAAGAGTCATTTTGACAACAAGAACCAAGCCGAGATCAGGGAAGACGTGGAGCTGGCTGGCAGATTTGGTGGAGGGAAGGGGAAGTAGTCCTCCTTTGCTTGTTTTAATTTTCTCAGTGAAAATGAAAAGAGAGGGTAACACCTGATAATCAAGAAAGGGAGGAGGTATCAGATATTTAAGGAATGGGGATAAGGTATTAAAGAGTCATTTTGATAAAAGGGGACAACATTTCTTCAAGCATATAGTTCAGGGGCTAAGGAGCTGCTGTGATTTGTGATCATGAATGAGTTAGTGAGAGCAGTCAACATGGCCATGTGTTTTTCTCCAATTTTACTCAAGTATTCTGGAAAGTGTGGTGTAACCAGAGATGAGTTTTTATCCAGCTATAAGTCAAAAGAGATACAGGGGAACTGAGAATAAAGAAAGAGCTAGTGATAATGAGGTATCTAGGAATCTCGGCTATCAAGGACAGATGTGAGGACATGAAGAGGGAGGCAGACAGTTGAAAGCAGGACTGGGTACTAGAGGTCGGCACTGCACTGCACTTCTCAGATATCACTTCAGAACTAGAGAATTTAATCCCCCAGCTAATGGGACTACTGTCTGCTAATGCCATCAGTTGTTATCCTTTTATGGAGAATGTCCTTGGCTAATGAGAGATTATATAATCACAGTCACACTTTCATCCTGGGAGTGACCTACAACAAAAACTGATTCTCAATGACCCCAGCTCAAGATAATTCTAAAGGACCATCCGGATTTCAGAGCACTCAGTGAGATTGAGCTAACTTCTCCCTCTGTCCAGTCCTACATTCTTGCCTTCCCCAGAGGCCTTCATGCCAGGAGCACTTCCTAATAATCTCCCTGCATCCCAGCATCCAGATCAGAGTTTGCTTCTTAGAGAACCCAAACTGCAGCAGGAATCCTAAGGGAGGCAAGGTGTGGTTACTGTGAGGGTACTAGAATGCAAGAGCTAGAAAGCTAGGAGACAGGGTTGTAAAGTGGTGTGCTTGACATTAATATTTTGGAGGTGATTCGGTTCTTGTTGATTCCAAAGTCTTTCATGCAACAATGCGGGGAGTAGAAGAACAGATCCCTGTAAAAGTGAGAGGCTGGGAATACCAGAAAAAGCCAGGCATTGGAGGGAGCTGGCTGGCATTGGTGTTGTTCCTCAAACATTACCAGTTTTCCTCCTCCAGGGCACACCATACAAATGTACTTCCCCATCCTCTTTGAAATTAAGCATAGCTATATGACTAGACATGATGCCTGAGCAAAGCATACCACCCCTAGGTGGAAAGATTAAGAGCCAGCACTTGACTTACCACATTTTCTTGTTCCTGCTTTGGAAATCATGGAAGCACACAGGTGGGTACCGTCTCAGCCTGGGTCCCTGAGTGAGGAGCCTGATGACGATGCTGCATGAGCTAGAAAGAGGCTTCTGTTCATTTAAGCCATTGGGCCGACCCTGACTGGTGACTAGGAAAAGCATCTCAAAGAGACCATTAATTAAGCTTGATCTTAAAAGATGAACAGAAATTCACCAAGTAGAGACCAGAGGTGGGGAAAAGCAAGGGAAACTATAGAGGCTAAACTTGTTGTCTCTGCAGAGTTAGGAAGGGAGAGAACCAGTGAGTCGTGAACACTAATTATCCTTCTGCTAGGCCCTGAAGCAGAGGATGACCAAAATGCCACCACAAACCTCACAGCCTGGCAAGACATTGAGCAAAACTTTTAAGTTCTACAAAGAATGGAAGACCTTTTAACAGGGGGATTGGACGTGGTCCGAGAGAGCCAGAGAGGCAGTCTCTGTGGATGTGACGTTTCATCGAAGACCTAAAAGGTGAAGTTGAGAGGAATAACATACCAGACAGAGAAGAATGTTGGAGAAGAATTAGGGAAAGGACCTTTGTCTATTTTAAGTGAAACTGGCAAGGTAAGCTCAGGCTGGATCCTGCTGAGCCTCATGGGCCACGGGGAAGGAGTCTAGACCTTAGTCAAGCAGGGGCATAAACCAGTTTCTGTTTTTAAAATATCACTCAGCTGTAGTGAAGAGAATGGATTGGAGCTGGCCAAGCTGAAGGCTAAAAGACCTTGGTATTTGACTCTCTGAGATACAGCCACACTGAATTCTGGCTCATTCTGTAGGGAGGTACAGACATTCTTTAAGATGAGAAACTAGTCAGGACTTGCCAGAGAGGAAGTTCAATCTTCAGCCCATGGGCCACAGCTGCCAACCGGCTACTGACTCCAATGAACGTTCCCCTGTCATAGACCCCTCAGCTCCTCCCAGAGAGAAACTCCTGGCTTGTTTGCCTCAGGTCACTGGATAAGTGATGAGAGGCATCTGCCTCATCAAGATTTGAAGGAGTTAGCTGGTTTTAACAAGCTTATTTTGAGTCAAACAGCTGAACCATCCCTTTGTTTCAGAGGATTCTCAGACTCGGAATAAAAATATTTTCAAAAACAGGACGGGGGGATGGTTAGAAGATTCCAGGGAGAATTTCTCCAACCTTTTCTCTCCATGAGTCACACTGGACACTATGCCATACATCCCCGCTGGACCAGAGAGGTATCTCTGCGCTGGTTTCATTTTCACTTCACACCATTGATAATTTCAGCTCTTGCGGATCTCATAATTTCCTGGTACCAGTCCAGAAAAGGCACCAAAATAAAGCAGAAAAATTGATAAATGTACCAGAAAATTATACTGTTACAACCTTATCTTTATTACTTATTCCCCATCACGCAAACACAAGATACAGAAACTACCTAGTTATAAAACTAATGCAGAGGGGACGGAAAAAAATTGTCAAGTGTTTAGAGTCCTCTAGCTGGGTCCCTTGAGGAAAGAATACTGTAGGAAGGAAGGAACTGAGAATTTCCCTGTTTTTTGGATGGGGCTGGGGATGGACCAGCAATCTGGCTAGTCCATTGCTAGCGGATGGACTAGCATCCACATCTGCCGAAACAAAGATTGCCTCTTCATCCTCGGGGAAAGGCACAACCCTGCAGACAGTTTCGATAGGCCTCAAGAGTGCTTCAGAAGGAAATCTGATTATAGAATGCATCAAAACAGAATTAACGAACATCTTCAGAGTTGAAATATCCTGAGAAAACAATCTTGAGAACTAGTGAGGTGAGATTTTTAAAATGAGCCTAAGACAAATGCTGCTTATTGTTCACAAGGATTCTGACAGGTAATGAATAATTACAACAACAAGCAAACAAACCCCAGAGAGAACTCCCTAATTAAAGAACGCACTGAGGCTCACGGGAAGAAAAGCATAATGCCCAAAGCACCAGAGATTTTAATCTGAAAGTCATCCAACTTCTGCCCAGGTGGTGCGGGTGTTCTGTCTGAAGTTGATTTCTTTCCCAAGCAAGGGTCTCTCCTGGTGTGACATTCAGTCCAAATCCAAAAGACAAGAGGCTAAGCCTAAGGCTGAACCTCAAGGTGGAGACTAGACACACTCTAGTCCCAGTTCAAGTTAAAGGTCTCAATCAGTATAAAAAGTTTTTATAAGAACAACAGTTAACCTAATTACTGGAAGGATGAATGGGTTGTCTTGCTTTGTTTTTTGTTTTTATTGTGGGGTGTTTTTTTTGGCCTTTTTTTTAATGCACCATTAGGCACAGGGTAATACCAAGAAGAGTAAGAGGTTCCATGTGTATAACTTCAGAGGGTAAAACTAGGTAGCATCTCATCACTCCATTTATTCTTCTTGAAAGAAATAGGTAGCCCCATGTCCTGATGAGGGAACGCGGCTGGGGGATTATTAGGTCACTTGCCCAAGGCACAAAGTCATAAGCCTAAGAGTCTGTGTTTAAATCCACATGGTCTGACTTCAGAGTTGGCACTGTCCTCACAGTACCATTTCTAGCCTTCGAAAATGATTCAATCCTGTAACTCCATTACATATGTCTGATGCTGCCAGGAAGCCTGTGGAAATGAGTAGATCTTCAAATTCTATGTCTGTGTGCAATGCTGTTCCTAACATTTGTTCTGATACTACACTCTGTTGGAAGAGCGATGCTAATCCATGCATCACTGGTTCTTTAGCTCTTTTAAATCAATCTTAACATTTTCACACTTTGGGCTCCAGTGACCCAGAGCCCCAAAACAGGTAGTAGGATTCTGTTCCTACCATGAACCCAGAGCTTGATACAGTCTCAATGCTGGTTGCAAAAGACTGATTGTCTCCTTTAGGATTAGAAACTAGAGACAAAAGTTCTGGTTGTTTCTTTTTTAGCTTTTTAATATTTTTTGAGAAACATTTATAAACCCCACTGCAATATATATCAGCCTGAGTATATGGGGCTCGAATTACGATTCATTCGTATAGATTGCTTGTCACCTTTGAAATATTGGAGCTCATCTTCTGGTGGTCTTTTGAAGTAATAAAAGTACATGATTTATGTCCCTCCCCAGGATGGTGAAGTAGTTTGTTTTCATTTTCAAAAGGTATACTTATGGACTTTAAAATGAAACTTGATGTGGCATAATGATTCTTCATATATCACCAGATTCCATCTACATAAGAGTTCAGAGCAAACACAGACCCAAATTTGGCATTATCATCATTAAATTAGAGTGCAGGGTCTGGGTAGCTAAGATAGAAGCAAATGCAAAGAATTCCCTTGATAAAATGGTATGATCTACTCCGACTTGTTGCTAAGAATTTCCTAGAAAAAGGCAACATGGAGAAGGTGAGAAGGTTGGAGCTGAGGGGTTGGTAGGAGGTGGTTATGCCTACTTCTCATGCACATTTAAAAAGGAAACAGAATGGGGAAAGCAAACCAAAATTTACTGAGACTGTACTCTGTTGCAAGCACTGTGGATATCCCATCTCATTATTTCCATAATTTCCATTTCCATGCCATCAAATATTTCCATTATTTTCATCCTCATTATTTCCACTCCATTTCCATTATTTCCATTTCTCATTATTTCCATCCATTTCTGACTAGCATCAGAAACTACATATAGAGTACCTAGAATTTTAACCTAGGTTCCTGGGACTCCAAGAAGCATACTTGTTCTACTCTGACTGCTGGACCAAGAGTACTAGGTTGACAGTCAAGAGTTAAGTTATACTTCTGCTTTTTATATTAGCTAACTATAAGCACTGGCAGGTCACATTTTCTTCCCTAGACCTTGATTTTCCCATCTATGATATCAGGGAGTTGGACCAGAGAGTATCAAAAGACCATCCACCCCCCCATTCTAAAGTTCTTGACATATTCAAGCTTTCTGTCCACATATCATAAAAACCTACTGAAGCACTTTCTCTTGAACTACCCCCCTCTCTTCTCTTATTTTGAGGAACGTACAGATGTTCCAGAAACTTTCTCAAGACACAAGTCCTAAAGAATACTATTCAGATCATCCATGTGTTCTCACTGTTCCTTGATACCTACAGTCAAATAAGTTGTATCTCCCCTGAAAACCAAGAGCAGCTAGAACTAGCAAACATATATC
Source organism: Lontra canadensis (assembly GCF_010015895.1). NCBI lineage: Eukaryota > Metazoa > Chordata > Mammalia > Carnivora > Mustelidae > Lontra > Lontra canadensis. The sequence goes on along the minus strand of NW_022631068.1, from coordinate 5,109,255 downwards.
CATACAAAAGCATTGATTTGGACAAGTTCTCCAAAGACTAGTCATTTAACCTGCAGGGCAATTCTACCAGACTTTAATTTCCTGCCTTTGCAGAAATCGAGTTATAAAAACATGGTGGCACTGGCCAATCAGTTGTTAGAATTATCAATGCTCTCCCTCTGTGTCAGACTGGATATTTTTTCAAGTCTATCTGGTCTCTGACTTGAACTTATAAAAATCCAGTCTGGTAGACAAGATATGGATTATTATGCTCTATTTCAGATGAGAGAACAGAAGCCCAGAGAAAATAGAAAGAGAATCCAAAGGTAGACCAATAATCATTGAGCTGATAGCAAAATCAAGGTCTTCTAACTCCAAAACTAGTGCTTTATCCAATGTTCCATGCTTCTCTATAATTATGGTTTTCCTCCTGAAAAAAATCAAATGCCTATAGAATCTAGAAATATAAATCAAGTGCCTAAAGAAGGTAGAAGATCTATATACAAAATATGTCCCTTCCACAAAGAAAGCCATTGTCTCTTATTTGTCTTAAAACGTACATCAATCTTTCATTTTCCTACTTCCAAGAATAAACAAACAAAAAGGTTCTATCTTTCAGGGACAAAGCACAGTGCAAGGCCAGTGACTCATGGAAAGTGACACTGCATCTCAGTGGGGAAAGATAATCACAAGATTTTTGACTGTGAATAACCAGAGCTCCAGTCAGATAATGCCATGAAGGAGTAGTAAGACATCATTGCATGGCACTTAGTATGTGCTAAGCACAGTTTAGAAATGTTTAGTAAATTGTCTAAGGTCACACAGCTAGGAGATGTACCTGGACTGCCAAGATACGAATTCTGGTAGAATGGCTCCAGAGTCTAACCTCTGAACCCTCTAGTACTGCCTCTCAGTGATTGGGCTAGATCTCTGATCTTTTTAGAGAAGTTGCATATCCAAGCATTATTGTTTTTCTTTTTTTTTTAATTTAATTTCTTTTCAGTGTACCAGAATTCATTGTTTATGAACCACACCCAGTGCTCTATGCAATATGTGCCCTCCAAAATACCCACCACCAGCCTCCCCCAACTTCCCACCCCCCACCCCTTCAAGACCCTCAAATTGTTTTTCAGAGTCCATAGTCTCTCATGGTTCATCTCCCCCTCCAATTCCCTCAACTCCCTTCTCTCCATCTCCCCATGTCCCCCGTGTTATTTGTTACCAAGCATTATTTTTTTTTCAAATTTGCATTCTTTCTTTTCCCAAACATTTCAAACCAAGCAAAATATATCTATCAGATTCAAACCATGAATGTCTGTGCCTTAAACCATGTTATCACAAGGAGCTTTCGTGGAGCAAGGAAGAAAGGAGGAAAAGGAGGAAGGGAAAGAGGGAGACAAGAAGAAGGGAGGAGAACAAGGAGGAAGGGAAGGAGAGAGAGAAGGGGAAAAAATGGTAAGTCAACCTAGAGAGGTGCCTAGATAACTTCTATGGACTAAATTGTGCACCCCCATCCAAATTCATGCTTTGATACCCTAACCCCCAATATGATAGTATTTGAAAATAGGGCTTCTGGGGAGGTAATTACATTTAGATGACACGATGAGACTGGTGCTTCAAGATGACATTTATGCTTTCTATGAAGAGGCTCTATATAGTTTTCGCTTGCTCTACCATGTGAGGACACAAGAAGAACACAATAATCTGTAGGCCAGGAGAGCCTTCACTAGATCCCAGCCACAATGATACCCTCATATCAGACTTCCAGCCTCCAGTATGGTGAGTCAATTCATTTCTGTTGTTGAAGCCAACCAGTCTTAGGCAGCTCCAAAGCTAATAAAATAACTCTTTAAATTTCTCTCTTGCCTGGTGAAATGGATTTTTACATCATCATCTAAGGTACATGTCAAACAATGTCTAATCTAATATTTGCAGATTAAAACTCTAAGTAACCTTCTGGTCAGCCCATGCACAGTAAAAAAAAAAAAAAAAAAAAAAAAAAAAAAATCTTCCTAGAGTTACATACATCACAAGGTAGAAATTAGGTTGTTGGTTTTCTGACATTTAAATGTATTTTCCAAATATAGCTATGTCAGATATTTGAAAAAGTCATGCCAGGATGTTTATTTTCCCTGCTGGGTTCAATTTCAGAATCAAATTCTATCATAAAATAGCATATCTCTGTGCCATTGGAAATCAAAGCATATCAATTGTTAGCTGACATTGAAAAAGCATTGTAAGACACCAGCCTAAGATATATATATATATTTTTTTTTTTTTTTCCAGCCTGGCATCCTGACTTTTGGGAGTGTCCATAACCTGATGTGGAGTATCTGCAAGGAAAGCAGCACAATGAGTGGAAGCTAATTCGTGCAAGCTGTGCTGCAGCCTTCCTGAGTCCATCTGCATCTGAATTCTACTTCAGCCAATGGTGCCAGCAAAGTCAGTGAGTTCTTCCAAAGAAGTCTAAGGTTTTCTCATGAGGTGTGAGTCAGTTGGACTAACAAAGAACATATTGGAAATGTACAAGCTACCATGGTCTCTGGTCTTCCCTACAGTTGAGAAAGAAAATTCAAGAGGTGTTAAGAGATTGCTGGATTCCACTGGCAGTAAAGATCCAAAGGTCAGTGGAATGTGGTCCTTGTCTTCAGGCTTTTAAACAAAGTGAAAAAAAAAAAAAAAACTAGCCAATAAAGAAACTAACCTAGCAGAGAGACAGTCACATGAACACGAACCTCATAAGTCCTACTAGAGAAGGAGCTGTCTAACTCCAACAAAGGGAACTGGGGAAAAATTCACCTACAAGATACCTGAGTCTTGGGAAGGCAAGATGTCTTCCTAAAATGTTGATGACCTAATCACCAACTGAACGGGTCAACAATGTTTTATTTCCTTCAGGCTTGTCAAGATATAATTGGCACATAACACTGTGCAACTTTAAGGTGTATCACATATAGATATGATACACTAAAATACAGCAGAATGATTACCACCATAGCCTTAGCTTATATTTTCATCACATCACCAACACATTTTTGTGGTCTTAAGTTTTAAGATCTATTCTCTTAGAAACTTTCAAAGCATCATTAATAGAATCACCACACTGTATATTAATACCAGAAACTTATTCATCTGGTACTGGAAGTTTGTACTCTTTGACCATCAAAAGATGAATGGATAAAGAATATGTTGTATATACATATATGTACCAAAGAATATAATTTAGCCATGTGAAAAAAGGAAATCCTACCATTTGAGACAACATGGATGGACCTTGAGGGTACCGTGCTAAGTGAAATAAATCAGACAGAGAAAGACAAACACTGTATGATACCACTTGTATGTGGAATCTAAAGAAAAAATAATTCACAGTGACAGAAACAGAAACTACAACAGTGGTCACCAGGGGCTTGGGGCATGGGAGAAATGAGAAGATGTTGGTCAGCTATTCTTCTGCTTTGCAAAGATAAAGGAAAGTCAGCTGAGAGTGAACGAGACAAGGGAGAGCAATGCCACCAGCAAAGCCATCTATAGCTTCTTTATCTCTGGTCTCAACTACCCTTTATCGTAAGCAGAATTTATCGATCACTACTTTTTGCCAAGCATCGTTTAAGCACTTTGCGTGTATTCATTCCATCTTCACAATTACCATATAGATAGGCACATATTAATATCTCTGTTTTATGGATGCACAAGAGGCTAACCAGCTGGAAGATGACCTTGGCATCCACTCTATTCTTCCTTTCTACAGGCCGCCTGAGCTTCCCCCTTCTCAACAGAGTATCTACCTTCCTTGGTTAATTAAATAGCAATTTGCTGTAGTCACAACTGGGCAAATTATTTATTCACCACTCTTACCATGCCCTGAAAATAAAATGCACAGGCTTTAGTCTTTTAAAAATAAATGATTTGGTGCCAGAAGTTTACATCTGACTCACTGCAGCACCAAATTAACCAGTGATTAATTATCAGACTGTGAATTGCATAAATAAACAGGGTCCTCAAGACCAATGAGCAGATAGTTAATGAACACAACCTACATTCAATAAAACCAGTACCTGTGTTCTGGCATCTATCTGTATGATAAATGACTATCAGCTGAACATACTCAGGAAGGCAGGCTACTTCTTGTGTGTTTCCTCACGTGGAAAGATTCCTTAGATGAAATAATCCTCTTAAACAGAAATCAACATTATTCCCAATTCTTACATGTTTGACTGAATCTATGTACTCCAATATGAAAATCAAAACCATAAAGTATTTCAGCTGATTCTTAAAAATGAAAAAGTCCAGAATCCTATACTATGTGTCTATTGAGAAAATACAAAAATGAATGGATGGGAAGAGGGGAAAAAAATAAACACTGAATAATGACTTGTAACCCATTTTCCTCTGAAAATACAACCCAAAAACAGAGCGAAAACAGCATTCAAAAGGCAGGAAATGGAAGACAGGATGGTTTCCATATAGTTCACTGTCTTCAACTATTTTTTAATGGAAGAACCCGTTAAAGAAAAACGATAACTCACATTGCATAGCCTTTACGAAGCACCAGGCACTACCCTAACACACACTAATTCATTTAATGTTCATCTTAACCCTTTGATGTAAGTTTTTGTAGCATTCATGTGTACAGATGAATAAGTTAAGGTGTGGAGAGACTAAACAACTTGCCCATGGTCACATAACAAGTAAGGGGCAGAACTAAAACTCAAGTCTGGGTAGACCTTGCTCCCAAGGTGGTGCTTTCATCTCCACGCCACTGCTCTCAACTGAGTGTAATCACCTGTAAGGGACAAAAAAAAAAAAAAAAAAAAAAAAAAGCAGCCCTTGGGGGAGTAAAAAAATCTTAGATATACAAGTTGTGATTCTCTAACGTATATGTAAATACATGAAAAGATATATGGAGTATCTGTGGTATTAAATTTCATGGGAGAGTGATAAGGAAAAAAATGTCTCAAAGACATCTTGGGGGCAAATAATGAAAAGAAGCTTAAGAAACTGCTCTATACTGACCTGCCTCTACCTGAAATATTATCTAGCTTGGAAACCCAATACAGAGACTAGAATTAAACACTACATCAAACTAACAAGCTTCTGCACAGCAAAGGAAACCATCAACAAAATGAGAAGGCAATCAACGGAATGGGAGAAAATATTTGTAAATCATTTATCTGAGATGGGGTTAATATTTAAAATTAATAAAACTCATCAAAACATTGTATTAAAAATTAGCCAGAGGATCTGAATATTTTCCCAAAGACCTACAAATGGTCAACAGGTAAATGAAAGGTGCTCAATATCATTAATCATCAAAGAAATGCAAATCAAAGCCACAGGGAGGTATCCTTGCGCACTTGTGAATGGCTATTATCCAAGGAATGCATGCACCCCAAGGTTCATAGCAACATTATTTATAATAGCCAAATAATGGAAACAGCCCACATATCTATCAGCTGATGAATGGATAAAGAAGATGTGATATATATGTCCAGAATGTTACTCAGCCATTAAAAAGAAAGAAATCTTGGGGCGCCTGGGTAGCTCAGTGAGTTAAAGCCTCTGCCTTAGGCTCAGGTCATGATCCCAGCATCCTGGGATCGAGTCCAGCATCTGGCTCTCTGCTCAGTGGGGAGCCTGCTTCCCCCTCTCTCTCTTTACCTGCCTCTCTGCCTACTTGTGATCTCTGTCTGTCAAATAAATAAATAAAATCTAAAAAAAAAAAGAAAGAAAGAAAGAAAGATCTTGCCATTTTCAACAACATGGTTGGAGCTACAGAGTATTATGCTAAGTGAAATAACTCAGGAAAACACAAAGACTATAGGATCTCGTTCAAATGAAGAATTTAAGAAGCAAATGAACAGAGGGGAGGGGGAAAAAATGGAGAGGCAAACCAGGAAACAGACTCCTATCTACAGAGAACAAACTGAGGGTCCCAGAGGAGAAGGGGGTGGGGATAAGTGAAACAGGTGATGAGTGATACACTTGTGATGATGAGTCCCAGGTGTTGTATGAAGTGTTAAATCACTGAATTGCTTAAATTAATAGTACACTGTATGTTAACTGGAATTTAAACACAAACTAAGAAAAGCAATGCTGGAGAGGATGTGGCAAATAGGAAACACTTGTGCACTGTTGGCTGGAATGTAAATGGATGGAACCGCTATGGAAAACAGTATGGAGGTTCCTCAAAAAACTGAAACTAGAACTACCATATCCCCTAGCAAGCCCACTTTTGGGTCTCTAGCTGAAGAAAGCAAAAACACTAATTCAAGAAGATACATGTATCCTCATGTTCCCTACATTATTATCTATAGTACCCAAGATATGGAAAAAGCCTAAGCATCCATCAATGGATAAATGGATAAAGAAAATACGGTGTATATGATCACTGAAATGTTATTCACTCATAGAAAACTCTTCCCAGTTCTGACAACATGGGTGGACCTAATGGGTATTATACTAAGTAAAATAAATTAGTCCAGAAAGGAAAAACACTGCAAGATCTCACGGATACATGGAATCTAGAAAAACTGAACAACAACAAGAAACCACACCAATCTCATATAGAAAACAGACTGGCAATTGCCAGAGTGGGGAGGGAGGTGGGTTGGTGGAGGTAGTAGTCAACAACTACAAATGGGGCACCTGGGTGGCTCAGTGAGTTAAGCCTCTGCCTTCGGCTCAGGTCATGATCTCAGGGTCCTGGGATCGAGTCCTGCATGGGGCTCTCTTCTTGGCAGGGTGCCTGCTTCCTCTCTCTCTCTGCCTGCCTCTCTGCCTCCTTGTGATCTCTGTCTGTCAAATAAATGAATAAAATATTAAAAAAAAAACACACACTACAAATGTCCTGTTATTGGAAAAATCAGTTCCAGAGATGTAATGCACCTCATGGTTAGTGTATTTTACAATACCATAAAAATTCAGCAGGGCTGCTCTGGTAAAGAAGAGGCATGTTGTTAGGATGATGTGGAAAAAGGAAACAATCCAGCTGGTAGCTTATGTGAATAACGCTGCAATGAAGAGGGCATACAAGTTTCTGGTCAAGCCCCTGTTTTCTGTTCCTTTAGGTATATATCCAGGAATAAAAGGATTGAGCCAGATGGTAATTCTATGCTCAGGTTTTTGAGGAACCACCCAACTGTTTGCCATTGTGGCTGGACCTTCAGTGGAGGTTTCCAGGGGCTGAGAGGGGTCCTTATTGCTAGGCAGTTACAGGGATGCTGTGGGGTGGTAAAAATGTTTCTGAAATAGATAGTGGTGATGGTGGCACAACACTGTGAATTAATGAATGCCACGAAATGGTAGGCTTAAGAATGGCTAAAATGGCGAATTTTAGGCTATATGTATTTTACCACTATTTGTCAAACAATGCAATGTATCAAAAATCAATGACTTGTACACTTTAAATTATGAACTGATGGTATGTGGATTATCTTCTACAGTTGTTCTTAAAAAAACAAGGGGGACAATGCCAAGCCTGCAATTCTCCTTTCTCAGGAAAGAGGAAACACGTATGTCCCTGGGTAGCTGAAACTCAAGGAGCTAGAAAGAAAAAAAATGTGTGAAATCTTAGTTCAAATCCCAGCTTGGCTACCAATTACTGTTACTCTGGGCAAGTGCCCTGATGTTTCTGACCTTGGGTTTCCACATCTCAGAAATACAGTGTTTTATGTGAAGATGCAGTGAGATGGTCTCATTACGCACATATGTACCATTGCACGGCATCTCAGACCTCAAGAAATGTCCTTAGCTGCTACTTCTCTTTTGGTGAAAAGGTAGCCTTTCTCAACAAGCTACCTGGCCTGGCTCTCCTCTGTGGCCAGCCCTGGGGATCCCAGTAATAATGAGTCATCTCCTCAAGTTACTCTCCTCTGCCTGTCAATGACTCATGCACTGAGGCAGCAGCCAAGGCCCCTTGACTAGATCCTTCCCAAGACACAAAGGGCAAGTCATTTTCCTCTGAGCTCTCCCCTGGCCTCCGTAAGACTTCCACCTCCTGCCGAGACAAACTCACTTTTCCCTTCCCCGGCCTGAGAGCAGGGACAATTCCTCAGACCAATGATGGTGGGATGTTTGGAAGGTCTTTGTGGGGGACTGGGAGGGGGGGCAGTTGCAGTTCCGTAACTTGGTCCATTAAGTTGTGAAAAATGAAAATGCCTACACATAAACACTCAAAATGTATGCTAAGTGGAAAGCTCTTTTGGAAGTGGCCAAAGAAGATTCTTGACTACATGAAAGGCTGATAAAGATGGACTGGTCTTCCTAACCTAGATAAACAATCTTGGAGAAGTAAATTTAAATACCCGTGATATAATAATTAAAATAATGATAATAACAGCATTTCTTAGATTTAAAAAAGTGCTGATATCCATCCTTTTAGATAGGTACTGAGGTCTAATGTAGAAACACGCCTGAGAGCTGCAAATACATCTTAGAATTTTAAAATACACCTCCCTCCATAGAACAGAGAAAGAGAGAGAGAGAGAAGGGAGGTGGAAATGGAATTGGAGGATGGAGAATATCAAGTGCTTATCTACAAAAATGTACAGGTAAGAAAGCTGGAGAAAGAAAACAGGACCAGAGGGCCATCAATGACAGTGTCCTCCCTCAGGATCTTAACACACTTATGTCCTGGGAGCACCTAATTCAAGATGAAGATTCTCTTACCAAATGATACCATCAGGTCTCTCTAAGAAGTTCCATTAGGAAATGCTGTGCTACTTGTCTTCCCAAGGACTGTGTCCTGCCTACCTTGGGTGGAGCAGGACGGGGCAGGTGGACTGGTCATGGTGAGATCCTGGGGGACAAAGTGCTCCCTGGGCTCAACTACACTTGGTGAGGTGGTGACAGAGATGAAGACATCTTGGCCAGGGCTTCCACAGTTCGTAAGTGGAGACAGAACGCTGCAAGCACTTTAGAGGAAACACACGTGGAACGGTCACATGGAAGTGAGGAGCAATTCTATGTAACAAAGGACATGACACAAGCACTCATCACAAACAAAGAAATGTTCACAAGCTCGATAAGGGAAAAGGTCAGACATGGAAAGGAAAGGATTACCAAAGGGTAGATTCAAGGGCATGAAGAAGACACATCCAGGCGTGTGACTTCATAGCGTGGAAAGGCAGTAGGGGAACCACAGAGAACTCAGGAAAGCATGAGGACGGTGAACACAGGACAGATCAAGGCAGGTCTCAAACGCCATGCTAAGGAGTGTGCAATTCATTCCTGAGGTCAAGGGGAACAGAAGTGCTACACGAAAAATACAAGCTACATGGAAATATAAGGGAAGCAATCTGGGGGTAAGGGGAAATCTAAAAATAATTTTATTTCATTCTTAAATAAAACGGTAATGAGGTGTGGGCAGGTGTCTAGAGCAAGCAATTTTGGACTGCTTAGCTCATGGCTTAGATCTGTAAATGAATGAATAAATTAACAGAATTATGAAAGAGTTTTACACTAGACAATAATAGGATCACTGACGGGTTTTTACAAGCTCCTTTTAGCAATGTGTAGAGTATGGATCTGACAGGGCAGTACTGGGGATCACCCTAAGAACCGTGCCAGCAGAATGGGGGTAGAAGTAGGACTGTAGTGGGTCAGTAAGTGGAGACAGTGCATGCACAAGCTTGAGGCTAAAAGATGCTACCTAGGGGGAGTTTATGATTTTAGGGGTAGAGCAGTTAAGGAAAAGCAAGACTAGGAGCATAATGAAGAGGTATGAGAATGAAGGCGATTATAGTCCCAAAGATAAAAATCTCCAAGGTTGGACTTTTGCCCAGAACGATGGCATTGCTCCGCATGGAGGTGAAGCCCAAGCCACTAGACATCAAAGACCTCAGTGAGTGAGGAGGAGTGGCCAGGATATCTGTCATTGACAGCAACTAGAATGGGGAGCAGGTGTTATGAGCAGATGGCCAGGACTTCAAAAGAAGATCGTGTACGAGGACAGAAGATACTACTCTCGATGCAGTAAAGCTGTCTTTGGAAAAGCCGATGCTGTATTTGGGCTCCAAGGTACACTGAGTGTGAAAGAAAATGCAACCTGCACTCAGAGAACTACAGCAGAGCTGTATCCCCAGAGAAACGCAAGGAGGCTAAGAGATGAGGGGCATTCTGCAAGGAGTCCAAGGGCGTTTGTTTACAAGGCAGCCCAGTTTCCAGGGAACACAGTGCAATGGGAGAAATAACAAGGAGAAAGAAAGATCAGGTCAAAGGACACCAAACATAGGCTTAGAAGTAGGCACTTAAAAAAGCCCATTGATAAGAAGGCCTGGCAGTTTGTGTAATGGGTCAAGATGATAGAAATTGAAGGGAGTGTGACTCACGCAGGTGCAGGAGCAGATCCCAGGCGATGTCAAAGGCCTGATGAAGCTATTCAGTCCACAAGTGCAGCCTTTGCCAAGGGACCAAACCGAAAATGCTAGGGAGGTTTCTGGCCAAGGAAGAGGCCGAACTGGTGGCAAATTGATCATGAAAACTAAATAACCCCCAACCCACCCCCCATCCCCAGCAAGAGGACTCTTCTCAGAGTCCTGGAATCTGCAGGTGGCAGGGAGAACCACTCCCGTTTGTCATCCAGAGCGTGGACAGCTTTCAGTGGGGGCGTGGCAGCGGGCCTGAGTGAGCTCGTGAGATCTGACCGTAAGTTTACAAATCTAGTCGATGGCTTCACACTGGCAGCAGTGTGCAAGCTATGGAAATCCACCAACTCTACAACCGAGGCCCTCTGCTCCCCAATCTCTGAGCCACCCAAACACTCCCTTGCACATCACAACCTGCCATGTCTTTGTTCCTGCAGCTCACGGGAAATTCAACTTAGGTCTCACACTCCAACCTGCTTCTTCTCTACCCTGATCCTACCAGAGCATCCTCAGCAGAACGGCCTCCCTGCCTACACTCCTGCAATGAGCCCGTTGCCAGCAACTTCAGCTCTAGGTGTGCTCACCCTAGACCTCTCCCTGGGCATCCCGGAGCCTCCCACTGCCTGGCCACCCCTGTGTTCTCCAGCTATGAGGTCTCTGCATGACAAGTATTAGCAGTAGATGAAAAGATTCGGATGTATTATGTATATGTAACATACACACATGTATAGGACCTTAGGCATATATGTTGCCTAGTTCCTTTTCTATGAAATGGCTATTTTGTCAAAGTACTCCCACTTCGGATGGTTTTTGAGGATTGATCACATATGTGAAACGTCGAGAGAGGTGTGCCTGGAACGCAGAAGCGCCTCGGTTTTCCTCGTTCACCCCAGGAGGCAGGTGCAGCTGTTGCTGCTCCTGGAGCACACAGTATGTCTGTGCGCAGGACTCTGTTCTAAGCTCTTTCTACATACTATCTCATTTAATTCTCACTAGAACATTAGGCAGTGACATCACTCATACCATTTTATAGATGGGTAAAACTAAGGCACAGAAGAGTTCAGTAACATGCTAATGATTAGACAGCTCAGACCTACCAGAGTCAGGATCCAAAGCCAGGCAGTGAGCATCAGAGTGCTCCCTCTTCACTGCTGAGCCCTCTGCCCAGCAGTCCCCACTCCCCACCTCCTTCCCTCCTACATCACCATGGATATTCCATCTAACTTGTAACCAAGTCAGTACTGAGCCAAATCCTGAACCACGGAGTCCTAGTAACAGACTTCAACCAAGAGGATGATAAAGCTATTCAGAAAAACCTACGCACAGGGGCACCTGGGTGGCTCAGGTGGTTAAACATCTGCTTTTGGCTCAGGTCATGATTCCGGGCACTGAGCAGGAAGCCTGCTTCTCCCTCTCCCTCTGCCCTTCTCCCTGCTCATGTTCGCTCTCATACATGCACTCTCTGTCAAATAAATAAAATTTAAAAAAAAAAAAAGAAAGAAAGAAAAGAAAATCATATGTTTAAAAACAAATTCAAATCTTATCACCTAGCATTATTGGATGCCACTTCTCATGTGGTACCTTAGACATGGGTGTATTTAGTGTCCATCAAGGAAATGGGTGTTCTACTCACCTGTCCTTTTAGCAAAAACAGGCTTACTATCCAGAGCTCATCCTGAATTTCACTCCACAAAAAAGCCTTACCTTTCCATCCTCCATTTTTCTACTTGGTCCCCTGTTTCACCTTGTACATATTACTCCTGATTCAGGACCTACTTTGATAGAACTGTGATATTGCCTCAACATCCATATAGTCAACTTCTGTAAAGTTAAATTATATCATCAGTATTTACCATTCGTCTACTCCTCTGCTGGCCTGATTTTTTCAAAAGCAAAGGCTATCTTATATTTCTTTGTCTTTAACACTCATGACAAACAGTACCTAATATCCACTATGGGCTAAGTAAAACATATCATTGAGGATGGATAATTGGATGTACGGATACCTGGAAGGATGACAGCAGTGGAGAAAACCTAGGATGAATATCTCAGATATTAACATAAAGGTCAGAATTAGAAGCATGGTCAGATAAGAACTGGTCCTATAATGAACACTTTCCCCATCTGCCTAGTTCCTTCATTGGAGGCTCAAATATTTTTTTAAATATTTGCCTCTAAAATTGAAAATGAACCTCCACAGATTAGCATCCACTCCTATCTATGCTCCTGTGCATTTGCTATCAGCTTTAGAAATAACCTCATTTATTCACTAAGTCCACTTTCTCCCATAACTGGGTTATTTAAACCAAAGTTATATGAAGGTCAGTTTTCAACTTAGCTGGAAATTCCATAGGTATATTTTATAATGCTCAGAAAATGTGCTGATGTCTTTATCTAAGCTTTTTAAACAACGGGGTAAAATGTATTGAGTGATATGATCTATTTCCCAGGTTCAAAAGAGGTCTTCCTTCAGAGAAGGGAGTGGTTATTAGTAAGAAGATATTTGGTCACAAACAAATTGCCTGATGTTGGCTAAGACACATTGTATGTCATACAAATACAGCTACAATTTACTAAACACCTATTAATGTGCCAAGAAATGTGCCCTCATTAGCTTTAATCTACAAGATTCCACTTTATAGGAAAGGAAAGTTGGGTTTGGAAAAGTTAATTAAATTTCCTAAGACCGTATGACTCGCAAGTGGCAGAGCCAGAGTTGCAATCTGTGTTTATTTTGAAGTTCCAGCTCTTTTAATATATGATTCTCATAAAAAGATTATACCTAATAATAGAACTGGTTGGGAGAGAACATATCATAACAGCATTCTTCTCACCAGAACCAATATATCCTGTATCTGAGTGAAACTGTGATCTGTCTCCCCACAAGCTAGAGGTTTTGCCTCACATCCAAATTCCATCCAACAGAAAATAACCTCCGTCAGACATACTCAAGGACATTGAGTTGTCAAAGCACTACACTGTGTACCTGAAACTAATGTCATGTTGTGTGTCAACTACATTTAAAAAAAAGAAGACGACATTTGTTAAAGTCCATATGAAAATGAATTTATTTCTTTTCCAAGTAAGCAGGCCAAGAAAACCCAAGTTTAAGAAGATGTTCTCTACACTAAATGGCACCAATCTCATCCCTAAATTGCCCTTCTCTAAGTATCAGGCCCTTCCATGAGCTCAAGACCACATGGCTGAAAAGTGACAGAGCCAACCCTGACTCTCAGACATGAGGACCTCAAGGTTCACTGCTGTTTGTCAGAAATACGTCAGCACGCCATCAACCCAAATACCTGCTAGACCTGGAGAGAGAAAGCAAAGAGGGAGAACCCCAATGCCTTGTACCATTATTTATGAATCACATCATGGCCATCTTCTGTTCTCTCTCCTAGAAAGGGGTGTTAACCATAATTTTTATGGCTTACATCCACACCATCACCCATGACAAACAATGCTGTTCAATACTGTGAAGATGAACTAACCTTTATAAACCCAGCCGAGACCAAATGTTTCTGGGCCATTTAACATCCACTCTTAGGTCACTTCTCCTCTTTGTGGACTCTTTATTTTCTCTATCACTGTACATCTCAAACTCCAGGAAGTGGCAGAACAGAAGTCGAACTCCCATAGGAGATGAAGACAGTCAACTCACAAATACACCACGTTCCAGGAGAAGCCCTGATTCCTCCATTCTCCACCAGAGCTGGAGAGAAATGAGCCTTGAGAAAGTTCTTGCCACAGCGCCCCTCTCCCCCAAATAAAAGCCATCATGACCATCTGTCTGTAAAAAACATCTCTTCGGCTCATATTGTTCCAACAAAGAACCACCACAGAAAGCCTTCCGTCCCTAACACTGGATACTCCTTCCTCATTGGAAATACTCCTAAACCACTCTCTTACTGTCTACCAAGGACCGCCAATGCTCCTGAACAATTACAAAGTCTCCCCCACTCCCGAAAATCCCTACCTTAATAGTAAGCATGCCAACAGAGAGACTGTCTCAGCCTTTCCTCTTTTTATTCTGTAAAACTGACAACCCTTTGTCAAAGTTTTGAATCCTTTGCGTAAAACTGAAAGTAACGGCCGATGGCTTCCCTTGCCACAAGTTTATGAATAAACAGCTTTATTTGTTTTGTTTTGGCCTTACTTTTGTTTCCTACAGAATTTATACAGTTGGCAATACTAATATGCATCATAAACGAGGAGTCTGATGCATGCTTTATAACCCACTCCTTCTGTTCAGGAGAAGAAGCTACTAAAAGAGGGATGGCATTGTCCAAAGGTGGGAAGAGACGTATCCACAATTATTTTTTAATCCTAAGTGATTATTTAGTTTTTTAGGTGTATTTCAAGGGATTACCACTTTGATTTTTTTTTTTTTTTTAATGCATGCCCTTTTACCCACCTGGGAGATGGGAATAAAAAGCGAGACAGACATGTTAATCTAAGTAAACCGATTTCCATATGCTCAATACACCTATTTACTTTTGCAATCTATTAGATTTTGCTCTTGGTCCAGGATGAACACGAGGGTATGATATGTAAAATGAGTAATCCCTGCCTTAGCATCGCTTTACTCTGAACAATTATGCTAAAGTAGCTGTCACTCGGCATTTTGATCTATTTCCCTTCCCCCACCCATTTAGGGGCTTCGCTTCTCTTTTTTTCTCAAACTCTTAGACCAGCTGTGTCCTATCTCTGGGTTGTGATATTGACTAGCCTCTCTCTAAATTCACACAGATGCTATCTTCAAATGATAAATCGGAGCAGACTACCCATATAATTGATCTCAAATTCCCTGTGCCCCCGACAACCTTTAGCTGTGGCATTTTGAAGGACTTTGCACCTCTTTGAAAAATGCTGATGAGAATTCTGATGGGAAGACGTCTCTCTCTACCTAAAAAATGCTGCAAATCTCCCAAGAAGTGTGAATGCTGATCTCTATAACCATTTGAAGATAAACTTTTAATAAATTAGATGTCTGTGGTAAGAAACTAATACTCTGTCATTTTGCAGCTGGGAAAAAAAAAAAAAAAAAAAACTGTATTTACTTGACCTGTACATGCAACATAAGATAGTGTGAAGGAAAAGTAACTTGTTGTTATCAGTACAAATCTGTTGAATTTGTCCAGCTTATGGATACAGCTGACCCAAGAAGAGGCAATGAGTTGGTAGACAGAACATATATAGGCATTGAGCTCAAATGCACCTTTTGGTCTGGGCTTACTCACTGAATTGTATTACTCCCTGTCTTGTTTTACTGTATTGCTTACTCACTGTATTGCTTTAAGCAAATAAATTTATCTGATCCTCAGTTTCCTTATGTGAAAACCTAATTCTACCCTGCAGAGTAATTGTGATAATTAAAGAGAAAATAGGGCGGCTGGGTGGCTCAGTGAGTTAAAGCCTCTGCCTTCAACTCTGGTCATGATCCCAGGGTCCTGGGATCCAGCCCCGCATCAGGCTCTCTGCTCAGCGGGGAGCCTGCTTCCTCCTCTCTCTCTGCCTGCTTCTCTGCCTACTTGTGATGTCTCTCTGTCAAATAAATAAATAAAATCTTTAAAAAAAAAAAGAGAGAGAGAAGAGAAAACAATGTTCAACATAGATGCAGGTGTATAGAAGTACTCTATTAACTTACTTCCATCAAGATTATTTTGCTCAGACTGCTGTGTATTGCCGTGTATGTTTGAAGCTCAAATTCCGTCTATGAGCTGCATTAAGAATGCCTTGAAAAGTCTCTCAAATTTACCTCCTCCAAATATAAAGATAACATTTAGCTAAATGAAAACACTAGTGCTCTTAGTGGGCTGCAAAATCAAAATCATCTTTTTCTAAAGTAGGTCATATGCCCAAAATTAAAACAACTGTTTAATGTCACAAAGTTCACTGCTTAAAAATCTAGAGGATGAAAAAAAGGATACAGAGTACTCTCTTCCTTCTTTCTTAATCTTTGGCCCCTTCTTTTTTTCCACCTTGGGATTAGTACTCAGCTTGCATTACTGAGAGCAAAACAAGTGGGTGTGGGCAGGTGCAAGGGTGTGACACAGCCTTTGTCTACAAGCCCATGGGGGAGAAGGTGCCTCCCACATGCAACTTACCTAGGTTCCTGATTCCTTACTCCTTCCAGGAAGCATTTCCTAAGCAAATACTGCATTTCAAGCATAGAAGATAGAAAGATAATGCAGCTGCCCCTCACATATAAAACAAAACAAAACAAAACAAAGAAACAAACAAAAAACCCCTACATTGCCTTCATGATGTTCCCACTTCAACTTCGGCCTTCAAAGTTCACTCCTCCCTAAGCAGGGCAGGCTGAGTTATTTTTTTTTTAAATCATGAATCAGATCATATCCCTCTCTTGCTTAAAACTCTCCTTTGCTTTCTTTTTATATTTAGAATAAAACCCGACTGGCTTCCTGTGGTCCTTTCATGACCTGACTTCTACCTGTCTTTCCTACATTTCTGTCCCAAATTCGATTCCACACCAAATTTCTTTTTTTTTTATTATTTTTATTAACATATAATATATTATTTTCCCCAGAGGTACAGGTCTGTGAATCATCAGACTTGCACACTTCACAGCACTCACCATAGTGTCCATAACCCAACCACCCTCTCAGCCCCCACGTCCCCAGCAGCGCTCAGTTTGTTCTGTGAGATTAAGAGTCTCTTGTGGTTTGTCTCCCTCCTGATCCCATCTTGTTTCATTTTTTTCCTTCCCTACCCACCAAACCCCCCGCCCTGCCTCTCAGATTCCTCATATCAGAGAGATCATGAGAATTGTCTTTCTCTGATTGACTTATTTCGCTAAGCATAATACCATCTAGTTCCATCCACGTCATTGCAAATGGCAAGATTTCATTTCTTTTGATGGCTGCATAGTATTCCACTGTGTGTGTGTGTGTGTGTGTGTGTGTGTGTGTGTGTGTACCACCTCTTCTTTATCTATTCATCTGTTGATGGACATCTAGGTTCTTTCCATAATTTGGCTATTGTGGACATTGCTGTTATAAACTTTCGGGTGCACTTGCCCCTTCGGATCACTACATTTGTATCTTTAGGGTAAATACCCAGTAATACAATTCCTGGGTCATAGGGTAGCTCTATTTTCAACTTTTTGAGGAACCTCCATGCTGTTTTCCAGAGTGTCTGCACCAGCTTGCACTCCCACCAACAGTGTAGGAGGGTCCCCTCTTCTCTGAATCCTCACCAACATCTGTATTTCCTGACTTATTAATTTTAGCCATTCTGACTGGTGTGAGGTGGTATCTCATTGTGGTTTTGATTTGTATTTCCCTGATGCTGAGTGATGTCGACCACTTTTTCACGTGTCTGTTGGCCATCTCACACCAAATTTCTATCTGTTTTTTGAACATATATCCAGGTCATTCTTCCACTGGGGCATTTCTGGTTCTCTCCAAATAATTTATCTAAAATAATCTTTGGCCAAAGCTGGTCCCTTCTCATCCTTCAGGTCTTGACTCAAAGGTCACCTCCTCAGATGGCCTCCCTGAAGATCAGGATAAAGGAGCACCTCCCACAGCCACTTGTCATTCTCTGCCACCCTGAAATACAGGGCTCATTGACTGTTTGCTATCTGTCCCTTCCAACAGTAGGTAGGTCCCATGAGAGTAGAAATCTTGTCTTTCTTGTTCACTATGGTATTCTCTTCTTAGACTATCTAACACATACTAGGACCTCAGTAAATATTTTTAATGAATAAATGAATGTATATACACATGTTTAAGAATGAGACCTAACAGGTTTTTAATTTTATGTGCTAGACGTGGTTATAAACACATTAACGGAATGGCCTCCTTCAAACTTCACACTGGAAAAGTTAAGTACTTCTGATATTCATGGTATAGATAAAGAAACAGAAGTACAGCACTTCTAAGTTCTAGTCCAAGGTTACACAGCTAATAAAGGTAAAATCTAGGATTCCATACCAGACAGCCTAACTCTGGAGCATATGCCCTGAACTGTCACTGGAATAAGGAGAAAGTCCATGATGTTGTATTGTTAACTGGTCTGAACATATGCTTGTGTTGCCATCAAGCCCTCGAACAACAGTACTACAAAAAAGATTAGTTCCAAGACCCAAGTGCACTGCCCTTGTGCCATAAGGACAAAGGGGATCATGTACAGTGAGATGATAAGCAGTCTCTTGTACTTACACACCACTTGCTAACAAATTATTTCCCACCTGGAAATAACCATGGTGCCTGTACCCACTTGATATCCCAGCACAATTGGCCCAGCAAACTACCATTCCACCTCGGGCTAGAAAAGTCCGTGATCCTAATATGGAAAGCCAAACTCTCATCCTTGAACTATGCAACTTAGAGTCAATCTCAATCAATAAATAAGGCTATCAATACAACTAATATCTTTTGAGCCAAGTGCCACATTTAGAATGTATTCATTATCTTGTTTTAACTTCCCAACAATCATATGCTACAGGTGTTATTCTGATCACTCTATTATTAGATGAAAAACTTGATTGAATGGCATACTGGTTTATTTTACATCAGTAAAACAGCCAGAAGGACTAGGAAACTGAGGTGATGGGAAATAATTAACCTTGACATTCATATACCCAGGACCTCAGAGCTCAAGAGCTGCTCAGAAAACAACCTCATTGCTAGATGCGGCCACAACCTTGTACAAAAAAGGGAGACAGGCACCCCTTCCTCAAGATATTTCAATGACATCTACCTGGAAATCAGTATGACAATACAAATCTACAGTAACTACAGTGAGAACAGAAACCTCCCTGGAGTTTTGCAAAGTACAACCTGCAACACCATGAGTTATGTTCCTGCCATATTTCTTTTTTAAGGCTTTTAGTATTTTTACAAAAAATGAAATTCCAAAATAGGATTATAAAACCTAATAATGCTTACCTTATACAAAATGACTTTTAATGGTAACAGTACATTTTTATTGTGTCATTGGCAAGATAATTACTTTTAAAAATCTGAAGTCTGTTAATTTATAGTACACTAGATAGCAGTAAGTCTGGTAATAAGTCCCAAGTTTAAAGTGGTATGAGATAAGCTTCCTTTTAATGCTGTCAGAATGTCTCTGTTACTGTAGGCATGATTTTATAAGGCAATGTCTACAAAGTAAGAGGTCATGTATGAATAGGCCTCCCACTCTGTCCATGATAGGCCCGGAACCCTAACACAATTAATAATATAAGAGCAAAGAAGAGGTGTTCCAAGGAGTGTATAGTGTAGTGACAGTGGCACCACAATGGATATAATCAGCAGTAAGACTCACAGTGAGTTATTTTTGTCTCCAAGCAACTTTTTCTTCCAAAGGTATCTTAGAGAAAGAAATTCAGCAGCAAAGCTTGGGAAGAGTGATCCTGGCCTGGGCAAAGTCCCTCCTATGGCTTCTGACCTCAAGTCATCTACTGCCTCAAACAGTAACACTCTAAGCAACCTGCTGGCCATGACCAGTAGTCCACCACACTACCTAACCATTTTCTTTTAAGATGCCATGGTCCTCTGGCATTTTTGACCTCTGATATTTTTTCTCTTTTGACTTTTGGCCCCTGATATTTTTGACCTTCTCAATGACCCTGTAAAAAAAATATACTGACTTTATTATCATCTAGAAACTTGCTCCCTTCTTCCTACTTCACCTGGGAGCTGGCCATATGTCCACTCTTGTTGGCCAGTTTGTTGATTCACTGACCTCGGTCTGAAGGTCCATTCTCCAAGCCTGAGGCTCTGGCTGCCCAATACAGCCCAGCGCAGGCCCCGCTCTCTGCATTCTCACTCATCCAACCTGTACCAAGGACTCTAAAGCACTCCACTTTTCTGAGCCCCTCTTCTACTAAATCATGCTATAAGAAAAACAAAGTAGCTAATAATAATAATAATACTTACCTAGCACCATGCCTTACATTTTTGTACCTTGAATAGGGACTTTTGAGTGCAGACATTGGGAAGTACAAAGCATTTCAGGCTAAAGAAGCTAAGAAAATAGAGAAAAGGAGTAAGAAAATAGGAGTTTGTGTACGAAAAGCAATTAGTGTCACTGTAGAGAGCATAATATATATTAAGGGAACAGGCACAGGTAAGTCTGGAGAAAAACGGCACTGGAACCAGATCCTAGAGGGACTTATGCTAAAATAAGAGAGCCCAACCTTTGTTGTTCAGTTGGTAGAGGGAAATCACATATGTCCCCACTTGCTAAAATTGTTGTATCTGGGCTACACTTTAGAAAGATGACTTTGGCAGCACAGGGAGGAGGTACTGGAGGAAAATAATTAAAAGAGCTTGTTTTTTATGCAAACCTTCATGAAAAAATTGTCATACACGGAAAGCAGTCTGCATCTACATCTTTGATGACTATAATTAAATGATAAGAGAACAGTGGATACTCTGCAGTTGCAGAGAAAGAGTATGTAAATTTGTTATTTCTAAAGAAACACCTTGATTCTTTTCTAAATTAATCTGTATTTCACAGAAAATGATGTTTTTTCTTTTAGTTTTTGTTTTTTTGTCATACTGAGTCCACCTCAACAGCCTCATAGTCTATATAAAGCCCCATTCACCTGAATGGAACCCTCGAGTGTTTGATGAAGGCCTAGTAAGCTTGTCCCAATTCAGTTGCCTAAAACAAACCTCCCTTTGATGCTGAGTGCCAGAAAAACCACCACTACTGTAAAGAATTTGGTTGTAATTTTCCCAAGGACCCCACAGGAAATGCAGATGAGATATCAAACTGTAAGAGGTCAAGATGCTATTTGGAGGAAAATGGTATATTTCTGGGAAAAAGCTTTAACTGGTGGTTCAGACTGTGGGTTCTGGGTCAAGAAGCCTGGGTTTAAATTTCAGTTCCCTCACCCAATCTTCATGGACCTGAAGTTACTTAACCTCCTAACCTCCATAAGGGCAATAGTAGTACTTCATAAGATCATTTTATGAATACATGAGATAATGTATATAAACCACTTAACACATCGTTGTTACTCATATGACTTCATTTTTACTTTGTACAGAGATCAGTGAGTGCTGGATGCAGACTAGATGGGATAAGGACAAAGGAGAAAGGAAAAAGGAAGAGCAAAAAGGAAGCTACTTCACTGGGACAAAAAACAAATCACGGCACTTTGAACATGGGGGAGAAGTAGATGGATATGAGAAATTTTCTGTATAAAATGGATACAACTGGTTGATGAGACTTGCTTGATGCACTGAAGAAGGACTCTCAGGCTTCTAGCATTATAACTGAACAGGTAATTGTATAATAACATAAAGACTGCCAGGGACATCTTTAGGAAGTCAGGAGTTTAGTTCAGGACACATTATGAATTTTAAAAAGTAACTGAGCGGGGTGCCTGGGTGGCTCAGTGGGTTAAACCCTCTGCCTTCGGCTCAGGTCATGATCCCAGGGTCCTGGGATGGAGCCCTGCATCGGGCTCTCTGCTCAGTGGGGAGCCTGCTTCCTTCTCTCTCTCTCTGCCTGCCTCTCTGCCTACTTGTGATCTCTGTCAAATAAATAAATAAAATCTTAAAAAAAAAAAGTGAGCAATTCCATACAAACTCACAGCTCAAAAAAGATTTGGGCTGAAGATACTAATATGGCCACATCTAATATGAACTTCTAGGGGGAAAAAAAAGAAGAAGAAAAGAGACCAGTCTCTTAGAAAACATTAAATTTTGAGTTTGGTGAGAAAAAGAGTGACCAGAGAGATGGGGAAGGAATTAGGAGATTAAGTTGTCACAGAAGAAGAGAGAAGTGTCCCAAGAAGAGGAGTAGTAGTTAACATCAAATGTCACTAAGAGATCCAAAAGATGATGACAGGGAGCGGTCCCTTGCATCTGGCAACATGTAAGTCAAAGCAGAACGGTAGGATTGGAAATGGGATTGGAACAGATGTGAGTCAAGAACTAGAAACAGCCTGGAGAGACAATTCTGAGAAATGGCCTTGAAAGTACAAAGATGGGGCAGTAGCTCTTAGACGACATGGACAAAGAAGACATTTTTTGTAGGATGAAAAGTAATGATGGTATACTGATGGAAATAACAAAGAGTGGATGAAATTGATGACACAGAAGGAAGAGATGACAAACAAAGAAGCAAGGTACTTGGAAAGATGAGAAGGCATGGGATACAGAGCAGAGGCAAGGACTGGCCTTTGAAGGTGAGAAGCACTTATTGCAGCCAGAAAGAACACTATTTGAGTACTTATACAGGTAGAACTGGATATTGGGCAATAAAGTAGTTCTCTTCCAGGGACTTCTATTTTTCTCAGTGAAAAATAAGGTTACAAACCAAGAGTGGTAGTACAATGTAAGAAGGGCAGGTTGAGAGCTTGAGGAGTAAGAGAAACTATTCAACTTATTAGGAGGTTAGTTGATTATGGAGTAATAATGAATTTCTAAGTGAAATGCTGTGATCCTAAGTGAGATATAAAATCCATTCACTTGGCTGCATTTTTTTTCTTGGTAATGTTCAGCTACTTGTGAACACATGTGAAAAAGTTGGATAATTGAGTTCATCCAAGGTTAAGGTAAGTACAATATGGAAGAGAAGAACAAGGAGATTGGGAACTATGTTCCAGAAAGTGATTATAATGATTAGCCAGATGGAATTTAATCTGCACTAAGATGGTACAGATGGAAGTTAGTCTGTACAAAGAATCAAAGGAAAAACATGAGGAGGTCTAAGAATTAGGGAAAAGAGATGAAAGCAATAGACTAAACCTATCGGTGAGGTAAAATAACTTTACTACAGTAGTTCAGTAAGGAAGGTGGAAGTACAGAATTTTCTGCCTGAAGAATGGAATGATTTAAAATTTCAGAACTGTTTCCATTTCCAATGACAAATCCTTGAGCATGACTAGGAAATCATTAATATACAAATATTGTTTAAACCATGAGAAGGAATGGATGGAGAGCTATGATTGAGTGGGAAAATACTAGTTCAGGAAACTGAGATATCAACGTGGATAGGTTCACCATACACAGGTTGAAATTATCCAGAATCATGACAAGAATTGGCATAAAGAGAAAGGCTGTGAACTAGAAGACACATGGATAAGGAAAATAATAGCAGATGATAGCAAGAGCAAGGAAAGATTGGTAAAGTCAAATGGCAAGGATCCCAAAATGAGAGATGTTTTTGTTACCAATTCTTGGAAGACAAGTTGACAAGATCTATTAAAATTTGAAATGCATATACTTTTGACATAATCCATTTGCAGGATATTTTTCTACAGATGAACATAATCACCCTGAACTAAGAGATAAATTCAAGGATTTTCACTGAAACACTTTTTTTTTTTTAAGATTTTATTTATTTGAAACAGAGAGAGAGATCACAAGTATGCAGAGAGGCAGGCATAGAGAGAGAGAGGAGAAAGCAGGCTCCCCGCTGAGCAGAGAGCCTGATGCGGGCTTCGATCCCAGGACCCTGAGATCATGACCTGAGCCGAAGGCAGAGGCTTAACCCACTGAGCCACCCAGGCGCCCCACTGAAACACTTTTTGTCGAAGCAAGCCCGGTAACAACTGAAATATCCCCCAGTAGTGGTCTAATTAAATAAATCATGCCAGAGCTATAGAAAGGAAAACAAAACAAAACAAACAAAAAAAAAGCACCATTTTTCAATTATAAAAATATGATGAGGGTTAATTCAGGTAATATTTGTAAATCATCTGCAATGATTTACACATCGCACACTGTAATGTGCACAGTGCCTAGCCACATCCCCAGTATGTAAGAAAAAATATTAACTGCTATTTTTATTACCTTATTACATTATAGTAATGAATCACAAGCCAACATGTTCAAACCAAGGCCATCATTCTATCTTTCCCCTCCTCATACAGAAACCACTTTCAAAAGGTGCCACTCTCCCCAAGAAGAGGTTTATAAGGCTCTCCAATATCTTCCCTTCTCTAACACACATTTGTAGCTCTTAAGCAACTAACAACTGGCCCCTTCCGTTTTTGTCATCTTTATTTTTCACAGTTACTTTCTGCTCTAATCAGCCCTATAAGCTACCTTTCCTAATAGGATAAGAGCATGTAAAAAGTATTAATTTATATCAAAACACAGGTGTGGCTGATACAGGAAAGATGTTAGGGGTACAAGAGCCCCTGGAATGAGAGTAAAGGAAGAGAAAACAAAGTACTCATGAAGTTTGCACCACAGTTCAGAGTCCAGATGAGATTTGGGATTCAAGGCCCCACACTGGGCCCATATGATGTAGGAAAGACACTAGGGTTTGAAGCCAACGCCCAAGAAAGAATTCTTGAGACGTTGTTGGTGCAAAAAGGTGATTTTACTAAAGCACAGGGACAGATGCGTGGGCAGAAAGAGCTGCTCTGGAGTCATGAGGAGTGGTCCATTATATACTTTCAAGTTGGGAGGGGGTTAGGGATAGCTTAAGTCTCTGAGGAATTTTGGAGCAAGGTTTCCAGGATCTCAGGGGGGTTGGTTTTTTCCAGAAAAAAGGTCATGAAACCCTTCATATGTTTATCGGTGGGCCAAATGCTTGGGAAATGATAACTGACAGGTATCTTGGGGGGTTTAGAGACAAAGGAAGTTTCCAAAGGAATTTTTTTTTAAGATTTTATTTTTTATTTATTTGATAGAGAAAGAGATCAGAAGTAAGCAGAGAGGCAGACACAGAGAGGGGGCAAGCAGGCTCCCTGCTGAGCAGGCAGCCTGATGCGGGGCTCCATCCCAGGACCCTAGGATTATGACCCAAGCTGAAGGCAGAGGCTTAACCCACTAAGCCACCCAGGTGCCCCTCCAAAGGAATTTTTATATGTTAAAGTAGACTTACAGGAGCCTGGGTTCGGGTTCAGACTAGGATTGCCTTTGGCCCTTAGCAAAGTATTAATAGTGAAGTAGTTGAGTCCCTAGAGGAATATCACCCTGCCTGTTTCAAAGACTTGTCAGTGGGCTCTAGGTGGTAAGTAAATTTAATAATTTTTATTTGTTTCCCACATCATGGCCACACAGCATAAATCTGGCATGCAGTGCAGTGTTTGTTTCAAATATTCCAACAATTCTAAAAAATTCTAAATAATCTGGTACTTATGTTTTACTTCTTCCTTGAACACTAATTATTTAGGAGATTGGTCTAATATACATTTCTGAGTTGTTAAGGCTTTCAAGTTCTTGAAATGACTGCCATTCTTTCAGAGTTTTCCTGTGCCAAAGAGCCAAAGTATCCCTGCCTAATTTCTGGGTTTAGGGACTTCACTGGTGGATTTCTAGTACCATCACTGGTAATGTTCTAGGAACATCTGAAAAACAGGTATACTTGTACAGGGTACAACATTTGATATGTATCTATCCATTTTTATTAATTATTGACTCCTTCTGCTCATTTTTGATTTGTCACAGAGCAGAACTTTAAAACCTGTTACTCTAATTATGTTTCTGTCAATTTCTCCTTGTCTAACAGATTTTGCTTTATGTGTTTTGATGTTTTATTAGTAAACACAGATTCCTATCTGTGATGCCTTTCTCATAGGTTTTACCTTTCTTTCTTTCTTTCTTTTTTTTTTTTTAAAGATTTTATTTATTTATTTGACAGAGATCACAAGTAGGCAGAGAGGCAGGCGGGGGGGCGGTGGGGAAGCAGGCTCCCTGCTGAGCAAAGAGCCCCATGCAGGCTTGATCCCAGGACCCTGGGATCATGACCTGAGCCACCCAGGCACCCCAGGTTTTACCTTTCATCAATATTAAGTGACTTTTCTCATTTCATGTCTTTTGCATTTTTTTTACTTTGATGGATATTAATACTGCCTCCCCTGCATTCTTTCTGTTCTGATTTATTTGTTAGACCTTGGCTCGATTCTGTAATTTTATTTTTACTTATAGCTTTTAAAATTTGAATATAGTTGATTTTTTAAATACAAAGAAGGTTTTTGCCTTAAGTGTTTACGGTTAATGTATACCATATGCTTAATCTATTATCTCGGGTTTGACTTTCTGTTTCAGGCTCCATCACCATTTGTCTATTTCCTCATTTTATTAAGAGGACCATGATTGTCTGCCTACACCTTCTGTGGGGATTCAAGAAGACGAACCCTCAACCTTCAACTCTACTAGTATTTTCAGATTTTTCAAAACCAGAATCATATTCCTCTCTCCATTTCTCTCTGTTATTATATCATAGATATATATAGCAATCTAATTCTTCAGGGTCATACGTGAAATACAAAATTTATCATGCTTTCACTTCTATTTTCTATGGAACATTTTTCCTTTTAGGTTTACATTTTTAATACATGCTTTTACTGGGCAATTAATTTACATTAAAATTATTTAAGATGCATTCTAAGAGCAATCAGCTTTGATACTCATGTGTGTTCTTTCATAATATGATTACTCCATTCTTGAGCTCTTTATTTTAAATTACTTCTGGTTATGTAGAATGCTTCTTTTAAAGGGTGAATTTTGAGCCCTTAGAATTTCCATTGTCATAATACATAAAGAACGATTTGGCTGAATTGGTATTTCTTGGATCACATTTTTTTCCATCAAAACATAATTTTCCTTTTACCTTTTGATACCTTCTTTTGCACAGGAGAAGGCTGGGACCCCCCTGATTTTGTTTCTCTGAGGCTATCCTCTTATTTTCATTTTTTATTTCTTCCTCTACAGGATTTTGCCAAATTTTTTAATTCTTTATCTTGGAAAGAAGTCATCAGAATATATTTAAGCACAGGACTCTTTCTGTTATTGTGATCCACAATCTTTTCTCCTATGGAGGTTTTTAAAAATCTTTATTATATAATTAACCTAATGCTACTTGGAGTTTCCCACTTGAGAAGACTATTAGAGCTGCATTCTATCCACAACCTTCTCATCCCTCTTAATTTTTTTTTGTTCTTTCCCTCTGCTTTCTAAGACTATTTCAAAGTTTGAAACACCTACCACCAATTCTACTTTCTGCCATGTTACTTATGTTAGAGTGTAACGCTTGGTTGGCTCAGTGGGTGACGCCTCTGCTTTCGGCTCAGGTGATGGTCTCAGGGTCCTGGATCAAGCCCCACATTGGGCTCTCTGCTCAGCAGGGAGCCTGCTTCCCCCCTCTCTCTCTGCCTGCCTCTCTGCCCACTGTGATCTCTGTCTGTCAAATAAATAAATAAAATCTTTAAAAAACATTTTAATTCTGCTCTTTAATTGTCATCATTCTTACCATGGTTTCCTTGCTCAGTAGGTCTATCATCTCAGATTGCTCTCCAGTTTATTGGCTTTTTATAGCATTTTGATAACTCCTTGTGATAATTTTTTTCCCTATCTTAATGAGATACCACATAAAATTGCCTTTCGTTCCCATGGAGCATCATCTACAAGAGTATGCATTTCCTCTAGTCCTTAGAATAATATGGTCTTATGTTATTCTGATGAATTTTTAAATAAGCTCATTTCCTCTGCTTTTCATACATCTTGAAATGAATGGAGAGCAAGCAAGTCAAAACTAGTGATTACTGGGTGCCAGTGACCCTTTCCATCCCTACTTTTATTCCCTTGGGTACTTGTTGTTTGTCCTCACACATCTAAAATTAGAAGCTGGGATGGGAGGGACAAAACTGAGTCTGGTTTCTGCCAACATTTACTAATAAATTTCTACTGGCCTGAGACAGTGTCTTCTCTTACCCTTCCCTGACTGGTTCTGTGATTCTGAAAAAAGATTTTTGTCCTAGGAAACAGACATGGTTTGTGGCCTTTAATGTTAATTCAGTCTATGAAAAACAGTAATTCTTAGTATATATATTAGTCCAGGTCATTTTCTACATCAGCCCCTGCCTACAGCATTGTATATAATAGAGCCAAAGAAGTGAGCAAGGTGTCATGCTTTGCTTAGAGCTATAGTTACAGTCTCTAATGGAGCAAAGGGAGGAGCTGATGGGTGCAGCTGAGGAAAAAACTCAACTCTGTCTACCTCAGAGCACGCACCCCATGTCATACAGGGCCAGCCCCATTTCTGGTTGATGCAGATTCTACCTCCATGCTAGACACTGACGGTAGGCATGGGTTGAGGCTGCTTCCAATCTTTTTCCTATTAGCTGTGCTGATGGCAACACACACAGAATAAAAAGACTGTCTTCACAACTGTATTTCTCAATGCAACCCACAAAGCATGAGAGTCTGTAGAATTTCCTCCAGATGCTGGAAAACTGTTTAGTCATCTTTAGTTAACAGTTTAGGAGTGCAGTTGTTTACGTGTTCATAAAAATTGTCCAGAATTGGTTAGAACCCAAGAGAGACAGAATCAGAGAAACTAGCAGATTCCAACTTATTCAAGGACCAGTCTTCTCTCCTTACCATTCTCAATAACCATGTTCCTTCTGACCACTGTGTCACATGACCCATTACAGAAAAATGGATAAGTAAGAAGAACACTGCAGGAAATTTACATTCTTATGAGTTTCCGAGTGAAATGAGCCAAAAACACTATAGAGGTAAAGTCTTGGCTAAGACTGTTCAGATCCTATAGCACTCATGGTTATTTCAAGCATAAAGTTCCCTCCTCTTGCTTGGCATTATAATGAAAACAGGCATGTATAAATGAAGGGTATTCCAGAATGGAACAGTAGCTTACTAATTACCTTAACTCATGTAGAGGGAAGGCATACAGAAAGGTACTTAGAAGGGTTTGTGCAATAGACAAGGGAGAGATCAAGATGGAGATTAGTACCCTTTAAATGTACAATCAATGATACTGTGTTTGGGAATTATTAATGATAAAACTTGTTTCTCCTGCTGAATTTGATTGTACTATAGATAATAACCCTATGTAGAAAAGAGGGAAGTCCATCAAATGAAAAACTGACATAATGTTAGATTCCTGAAATACTTCTTTACCCTATGTAAAATTAATCATCAAATTCTGTTAAAATTCCAGAAAATTATCTTAATTTCTCCCTGCATTTCTGCCTACACATCTTTACTTGTTGACATGGTCCAAATTCAAATCTGTCTTCCATCTGGAAAGCATAATAGCCTCCTACTTGTATTCTTCCAGAGGTTTCCGAGTTTGGCTGTCCATTAGAATCATCAAGAAAGCTTTTAAAAAAAAAAGTAATCATATATGAAACTTTGTGGTGTATAGGGTCTATCTCAATAAGGCGATTAGAAATAATCTCTATACAATCTGCTCCCAAATTCATTAGATCTGAGTTATTGTTGAAAAAAACAAAAACAAACAAACAAACAGCTACCCAGGTGATTCTGAAGACTGTCAGCCATGTTCAGGGTACCTCTGTATTACAGCAGACTGCCCAGCTAAGAATGCAGCTGCTTTCTCCATCAGTGCTTCTCAAGTGTTAAAGTGCCTACACATGACCTGAAAATCATGTTAATACTCAGAATCTGATTCAGTAGTTCTGGGAGGGTCTTAAGAGTCTGCATTTGTAGTAAACTCCCTGATGATGCTGACACCACCGGTCTTAGACCCCACTTGGAGTATCAAGGTCCTTGACCTCCTAGAAGCACCATTTACCCCTGAAACCCATCCTCAACTATTAAGGCTTAAAAGACTAGACTTTTCAGCCTTGCTCTAGTTCTCTGACCTGTGATTCCAAAGGTCTGTTTTCTCCAACCTCTGACTACTCTGTATGCTACAGCTATTGGAAGAAGCTAGCTTCCCATTTCTTTCCAGCTAAACTGTATTATGTTTTGCCTAGATGAAGCCTCTTTAAAATTACTTCCACTCCCTTCACATTTCTCAACCGATAATAGGAAAGATTTACTTATTATTTATAGCACTTAATTGGCTGAATCCAGCTACAGGAACAATTTTTAGAAATAATTACTAAGATATGCAGTCATAAAACTGACGTATTTTGTACTATTTTCACCTTCTTCCTTTAATCCAGAAAGCCCTCTCTGACTGCTTCCTCCTAACCACTTTTACTTCTGTGAATTGGTATTTTATCTGCAGACCCACCAAACAGCCCTTGATAGCCTACAGCCATGATGCCATGCATTGGCTTTAAGCATCAAAGTCTTCCTCTATCCACTAAGACTTGCAGATCTGAGGGGCTGAATTCTTCTCTGGCTCAACACTGAACAGTTACACTAGGATGTAAATGGAAAATCATCCACTCATTCATTAGATAATTTGTACTTATTGACATCTATGTATATCCAACCACAGATTCCCAAAATAGTTAGACAGCAGTAGACCAAAAGTTGGTTTGTATCTGTACTTTTCTTTCTTCTACTGAGGAAACAGACTCAAGCCATCCTGGAAATTGCAAACTCTGATTCTTTCTTTAAACTCTCTAGGCATTGAGAGTCCAGATCAATCCTAAGTCAATTATTCAAAGATGGCCCATGATGACAACCAACGATTATTTGCAAAATGCTAGAGCGAATTCAGATTTATTATCTGCCTCAAAGGTGATGAGACAAGACAGACGCTCAACATAACTTCCAGACATTGGCAGGCTCTGCTGTAAGACATCTTCGACCACACTGGCCATGAGCAGCCTGCAACATCAATAGCAAAGAGGAAAAGGGAGGGATGTCACCTAGGAAGAGAGGGCTTGGGAATCTTTGGTGTTATAAATGATGAGGAAGTGAAGGAAGAAAGAGCAAGCTAGATTAAAAGGTTAAGGACATATTCCTCCATCTTGTGTACGGTCAGGGACATATTCCTCCATCTTGTGTATTTGAGCAGGAAGTAAAACACATGTTAATGAAATGTGGGCTACGGTCGTACTGCTGACTAAAGATGTACACATATGGCTAATGGCACATATTCTGAATAGTCAACAGGAAAAGAAATGTTTTGCTTCTCAGACAATAAAATTAGGGCATGTTATTCCTCACTGACGTTGCCTAAGGCAGCCATGTCTCATTACAGCTTTGAAGCTTACGTTCTTCATTCCTTTCTCAGTTCCCCTTTACGGATTTCTCTGGCATGAACAAGAGTTCTGTTTCTCTGTATAAATCTCTACCAAGCAATCTTTATGTGCTGGGTTTTGTTAGAACTTAACCACCTATCTTTAGTCTGTCATTTTTTATATCTCCCAGCCTTATAAAGAATTGTTGCTGTGCTATATTCCTCACAGAAAGCACCAAGAACTTTCAGGCCAAAGAATGCTTTTTTACACAATGAACTATTGATGTTCGAAATGAAAATAGAATTCAAGCCAGAGTCCTGCAGGTAGGGTGGGGATGGGGGGACAACTTAACTGAGAATTCTAAAAACAAAATCCAGAGATCACCCTGTACAGAGGACAGTGCAAGAACTGTGAGGCACAGAGTTTTAATATTTCAACTTGTATGGTTCTTTCCTTCAGATAACAATGGAGTAATTTACAAGCACTCAGTTTCTATTCCAGGCCATTGCACTTGGGTTTGATAATTCCCATATTTATTGACTTGATTATTATATGCCATTTGGCTATTAGCTGCTTCAGCTATCTAGGAGTTTACCTGCCATGCTAGAGATTCTAATGGCTTCCATTATAAAGCTAAGCAAGTTAATAGACCAAACCTTGATAAAGATACCTTAGTTGCTAGTTTAAATTCATTCTCTTCCACATATACTGGTGACAAAGCAATCCTAGTCCCCCGATAAAGAGAAGATTTTGGCTTCAGTTTCCTTTGTTCTCATAGGCTTCTGCCACCAGCTGGGGAGCAGGGGGAAGATCTGAATCATTATGGTGAAACAAACCAAACGCTTGGAGATCAAAGAAGCCCTATGCAGATATCAAAGACACTGGTCTGAAAGTGGGCTAGATACCTCCATTCAAAGACACTCCTCCTTTAAGGAAGGAAATGGAAGTGCCTTGCCAAGTGGTTATCTCATTAGTTACCTACTCAGCTGAAGGACTCCAAGAGCTTTCCATCTTCTCCCCTCTTGGAGTCAAGTTTTGAGAGTCCAAGTATGAGACTTTGAGCCACCTGCCACTTCCAAAAGCCACCCTCAACAGCCTTGAAACATAGTGCTAGCTAATGAGAGCTTAGAAGTCTAGTCATCTTTAAGGTTTGGCCTGATGAAATGACAGTTATCCAGAGACCTGCCCAAAGCCACACTGACGACATGAAAAAGCTCTGAGTGATAAGTTGTTTTGAGAGTTGTCATTTTAAAGGTACTCAGTCCTCCTTTTAGCTATAAAATGTTCTTTGGAGTTTTATTTCAACAGATGCAATATTAATGCTAATAATACAACATACACCAATATTACACTACTATCCTTAACATTTATTAAGAGACCAATACATGCCAGATACATTGCTCAATGCTTAACATACATTACCCATTAATTGCCTTAAGAAATACTTACTGAGTACCCATTATAGGCACCAGGCTTATAGTGATACTCAAACCAGACTCGATCCATTCCCCAAAGACAGCATACATTCTGCTTTATTAATACATTTAATCTTCACAATAAACTTACTAGATAGGTACTACTATATTTTGCAAAGGATGAAACTGACACTCAAAATTCGCCCAGGATTAGGCATTAAGTGTAAAGCCAAGTGACCCTGATTCCAAAGTCATGTCCATGACCTCTTAGCTAGGCTGAGGTCCTCAGATACTGAGGCACAGCTAGATTATATTATACAGGAGGCAGAAAACCAGGTTAGCTCTTAGCATATGTGGTGTCTTTACAATGCAAGACATGTTTGTCAGTTTTTAAGCAAGCAGGATAAGGAGGGCTTCCAGTTGTCAGAATGAGGGAAAGAAAAAACACCACCTAATATTTTCCATCTGGCAAGTAGAATAATTGACTTGGCTAACAATTTCTCCTGCTTGGTGATATTTTTTAAGGCATCTTCAGGCTCAGTTTTGGACAATGATTTTCAATTTCTTTTACTTGCAAATCTTAATGTCATGGGCTCTTTTCTCTCCTGAACGACTAAACTACTATCCTCAGATACTACTGCGCTGAGTTGTGATGTCTCTTGTATGCCAAGCTCAATACGAGACAAAAACGGCAGCTGCCAACATTAAGAAAAAGTGCGGAAACGAATCTTTCCAAAAAAACACACTCTGTGTATTACTGCACCTTTATGTAAATTAGAAAAAGATCGATATTGTTCAATTTTAGCAGAAACCGCATGAAGCCCCGAAAACAGCAATAGATTCTCAGTGCTCTTGGATCAGCCCTACTCTCTGTTTTTCTAATTATTTGCTCTTAACGGAGAGCCAGTCTCATAACACCACTGGGAGGGAACGAAGAACTTGAGTTAAAAGTTCACCCAGGATCCTCAAATGCCAAGTTTACCAATATCAAAACTTTCCTTTGTTTAGAAGGGCTTCTTAATTTCTAGAATTTTCTATCCCTATTTAATGAGAAAGCCCCAGTGGAAAAAGGATATGTATAGGCATTAGTGTATACACCACTTTGAGTCTTCTTCTCATTTCATAGAGCACGATGTTGCATGTTGGAATCACCCTCCGTATACATCCAGCCCCAGTCGGGGAGTGAGGAGGTGAGTAAACTATTTGGGATGAGAGATGACTAAACGTGCCGTTTCATCCAGCAGGAACATTAATTTGTTCTTTCAATTTAACCAACCGAGTAGACCCTGAGAACGCTTCAACCATCTATGAGGACCAATAAATCCAAGAGAAGAAATGAAGACAATGAACATTTCCAGAGCACCCGTGTGTTCAGCACCGTGTGCATACTTCTTACAGGGTCACACAGACACAGTAAGTAGTCAAGCTGAGATGACTACTTTCTGCCTCCAAAATACGTATCTTCTCAGCATATTCCACTGGCCTTCCACTGGTGATTCCCAGTCTACTCCATTACAGTCATCTCAAGAAAGATTCTAAAATGCTCCAAATAATACTGCAAACCAAATATCGGTCTAGTTTTAAAAATATTAAATAATAAACGTATGCCACCGCAACCCATTGTGTGGGCAAAGAGGCCTACCTGAATAATAGCAGAGTACAGCTCGACAAAAGATTGGGACTTACTGAGTTAAATATACGGACTTTACTCTTTACGTCGATTCTCCTCTTACCGCCATTCTCCCAGAGTAATACCACTAAGCTACATGCCAGGAATATTGCTCTGAAGACTCTGCTTCTTGAAATTGTTTACTGTTGACAACTTCTAGAAGCTATCACCACAAATGGGAGGCACGCTATGTAATAATTCTCCATGCGACAAACCATTCAAAGAGCTTAAAAAACAAATCCATCTGTTTCCGCAACTAAGGCCTTCTGTTCTTGCCAAGTGGACATCGATATTCACTGTTTTCAACTCTAGGCCATAAACGCCAAATGAAAGTTACCAGAAGAAAATTCTAAATGAAAGGCAGCGCCTGCCTCTGTTCTGTCGAATTCAAGTCCCTTAGGATTCCAAAGGAATGGATGCATACCTTACATACGTGGATTCAGAGCTAATCCATTCCTTCTGCCACTGCCTGGGTTCAGGGGTTCACAGGGGCCCAAAAGTCTTATTTAATAAATATTAAGCACCTTATGAGACACTGGGGATTTGCCTTCAGGCAAACTTAAGATATTCAGAAGGCAGTCCAACACAATAGAGGCCCAAGACTGATTTATTCAATTCACCTCCATCCAAATTGCATCACAATTGTGGGCACTTGGCCTCCTGAACTTGTTGGTTAATAGCAGACAGACTGTGTTACCAACATACTGGCCTTGTGTCTTCCCCTTCTTTCAACTCTTCCAAGTCAAGATAATGATTGCACTCCTCTCCACAGCCCCATCTGCTGGCTGCACCCATTTATAGTCAGCTGATGAATAATCAAAGCTCTGGAAAACACCTGTGTTTGAATATACGTGTCCTTCTGCACATTATGTGTGTGTTGAAAGGCAAAGAGAACTGAGGAGAGAGTGAGTCAGCCCCATACAGCAAGCCACTGTTCAATTTCTGTATGTATTCTAGGCCGGCCAGTGGATCCTAATCCTTACAGAATTGTCCACTGCTTATCTAGCTAAGTAGAAAAGAGTATACCCTAGACTCAGATGGTCCTGATTTAAAATGACTTTATGTAATGAAGTCAATGGCCTTCAGCCAATTAAATTCTCTATTTCTAAAATAGAACATTTTTGGAGGATTAAACGCAATAACTCTACAACAGGGTCGCCTGGGTGGCTCTACGGGTTAAAGCCTCTGCCTTCAGCTCAGGTCATGATCCCAGGGTCCTGGGATCGAGCCCCTCATCGGGCTCTCTGCTCAGCAGGGAGCCTGTTTCCTCCTCTCTCTCTGCCTGCCTCTCTGCCTGCTTGTGATCTCTGTCAAATAAATAAATAAATAAAATCTTTAAAAAAATAAAAAATAAAACCCTACAACAGAATACACCACACAGTAGGCCCTCCAGAAATGTCAGCCACTGTTCACACCATTACTCTGTTCGATCAGCAAAGCTCCTTCTACACAAGGACTTGCCTTGGTCCTAGTGAAGTGTCTAGGAAACACCCAAAGTCCACCAGACTCTAGAATGAACACATCACCCTCTGTGGTAAGGTCGTAACCCAAGGAAAGTGACAAATTTGGGAGGAAAAGGATATAGACTATATTAGAAAAACATTGTATCCATGGCATATACCAAGTCAATGCTTTCCCCAAGCATTTTGCACTTGCTTCCAGTCCATTTCCAGACTCCTTTGTTAAGGTGTTTGTCCTTAAAGGAGAGAGAACTCCCTCTCTGTAAAACTTGTCACTTTTTTCCTTGGTCAAAGACATTCCTGACAATGTTCCTCTGAGCACTGTGAACTGTCTTCCTCCCAGTATATGGAACGTCTCAGAGCAAACCTTACAATTTTATAGACACAGTGTTTTATGGTTGGTTTGTTTGTTTAAGATTTTATTTATCTGACATAGAGAGTAAGTGAGAGCACAAGCAGGGGGAGCACTAGACAGAGGGAGAGGGAGAAGCGGGCTCCTTGCACATGCGGCTGGATCCCAGAACGTTGGGATCATGACCTGAACCGAAGGCAGATGATTAACCAACTGAGCCACTCAGGTGCCCGAGACACACAATGTTTCATCCGAGGCTGGGCCAGGGAGAGTGCACACTACTTTAAAATGCAAGACTTTCAGAAAATATCTTGTCTGCAAAATTGGAAGGTTTTGACTCTCACAAGCAGTCAGAATCTAGGACAGCTGACTTAATGTGCTGTCCGCAAACCTGCCTTGATCATTTGCTTTCCGTTTGTACTTGTTAGTGATCTCACATTTAAAAACTATGACTTCACCACCAATTCCCCTTTCAGGTTTGAAAGTAAATCAAGAGAAATGAAACAATAATAAATCCTTCCCCATATGTTAATCCCTTCCTGTGGAGAGAGGGAGGTCAAGGAAGTGGCACTGTATTTAGAAACTATTATGTGTCAGACAGCCTCGTGTCCTACCTCACTCAATTGGTGATAAAAGGTCAGTTCCAAGAGGGCCAGAACTTTCTATATTCAGGATTATATACCCAGTGCCTAGTACACTGCCTGGCACATAAGAATTCTCAATAAAAGCACACTGAGCAATTGAATGAGAGCAACTGTCATTTTATGGATCAGGAAGGTGATGTACGTGGAGAGAAGTAAATCAACTGGCCCAAATTACGGAGGGGAGGGAAAAGCTGCTAACTGAAAATTCTAAATCCACAACCGTATTTCTTCCACTATTTCATGTTGTACCATTTAATGACATATTAAAAGCAAAAGCCAAAAAAAAAAAAAAATCACATTAGTGGTTCCACTAATATAGAAGAAAGTAAAACACTAATTATGGAGGACAGTCAACACAAGATGTGAGGAGATCCCACGGTGCCCAGGAATGCAATTCCAGTGCTGCCCATCGACAGTTTCTATCACAGTGATGAAAACGGTATATGGAGAACTGGGAGAAATAACATCTTTATGAAGAAATTGGAAGCTCCAAGTTAAGAAAAGGGTGTCATCATTGATGACATTGATCATTGATGAAAACGGTGTCATCATTTGTCAGTGTGATATCCAGCCAGAAAAGCCTTTTGTTTCATTACTAGACAGGGCTCCAGAGTAAATGAGCACAAGAGAACAATCAAATTTGATGAACAATATTCATTTAAAAGTAGAACTAGGAATCCCACTCAGGAAAAAGGCTACAAATCAGATAAATTATAATATTCAAAATCATAAATGAATTAAGGATACCTAGGGCATCCACAGATCCCCTAGAAAGGGATAAAGCATTTATAAATGGTCCTAGCCAGAGCATTCTGGCAATAAGAGAAAGATACTTGATCTTTAAAGACTGCTAGTTTGATTTTTTTTTTAACTGATAGTTTCTCTTTCTTCTGTAGCACACAGAGTATCAGAACATTTAATCACACAACCACTTACTCAGTTGAATGGGGAGAAAACACTTCTTCCAAGATTCACTGCAAAACCTTTGCCCTCTTTCATAATAACTTCAAGTGAATTCAGAGTTAAAACAAGCAGAGTCTCCCTAGAATTATTTACTCCACAGTTAACATCTAGCCCTATATAATATAGCTAAGACGAGATTTCTCTTTGAATTCAATAGAGGCAATCCAATGCCAGCTTACCAGGAAAATGAAAAGGCAATCCATTATCAAGGATGGTAAAAACAAAATCAGTGTTCTGTGTTTTTTTAAGCCCCTTAATAATTCTCTAGGCAGCCTCACGTAATCAGGGTGGAAAATACCTCCACAGTGAAATGAACAGATCATATTATAGCAAATTGAGTCAAGTAGCAAAATCACCTGCTCATTCTAGCAAATCCAAGATCAGTGTGTCTAGGAAGGCAAGGTGACTTCTGAAAAAGAAATTACAAAACTAAGACTAGGACACTATATATACTTGGGACTTCTCTAAAATCCTGCCTTCATCAAGCCAATGGGAACCAGATCCTTTTAAAAGGTTCCTCTCTAATGAAACAGCTTCCTAATTCTCCTGGCATCCAGGGTCATTTAATCCATCAGGCTTGTGAGCCTACAAGCGTTTTAGGAGCCTATAAAAAAAATCTCTCGGTCCTGTTGAAAAAATTAAAAGTGTAGCTTTTTTGTTCTTTAAGCACAATCATTAATGAGTTACTCTGTCTGCAAAATGTCCTATTACACCAACTTCACAAATTGTTAATTTCTGCCTTTGCAAAATATCTTTACACCTAAAAATGGTTTGTAGGCTAGATTATGTTTCTTTTTTTAATTTTTTTAAGATTTTATTTATTTATGAGAGAGAGAGAGCGAGCATGAGAGGGGAGAAGTTCAGAGGAAGAAGCAGACTCCCCATGGAGCTGGAAGCCCGATGAGGGACTCCATCCCAAGACTCTGGGATCATGACCTGAGCCAAAGGCAGACACTTAACCAACTGAGCCACCCAGGTGCCCCTAGATTATCTGTCTTATCATGAGTATGCATAAAGACCACTGAGAAATCATTCACTCAGGAATCAAATGTGTAACTTAGGCCAAATGATTTCAAAAGCAAAATTAGTAAACTCCTTTAAATATTTATAGCAAAAATTGGCATGGAATAGAGGTCGTGGGTGTGTTTTAGTATGTTGAATATGAATGGGTTGGGTCCTCTAAGATAGGAGTGCCACAAGGAGTTTAAATGCCACCCTCTGACCCTAGCATCTCCCCTGCAACCCAGTCTTCTGCAGACCCTTGAGAGCAATGTTTGTAAAATATTAACATACTCCGGGAACTCCTTTGCTTACACTCTTGACTGGATTCCCTATGTACTTAGGATAAAACCTAAACTCCTTACCATGGCACACAAGACATCCAATTCCCTGTCTGTCTCATCTTGGATGACACTCATTCTCTTGTCCCCCCCCCCAATTTTTGAGGAAATTCTATGAACCCTACCAGAATCTGACTACTCTCACCACTTCCTCTGTTATCACCTTATTCCGACCTGCTATTATCTCCTGCCTGGATAATGACAATCACCTCAAAGTAGGTCTCCCTTCTATCCTGGCTCACTAAATTCCATTTTTAGCACAAAGCCAGAGTGAATCTATTTAAAAATCAGTTTGTGTTGTTCCTCTGCTCAAAATTCTCCAATGAGAGAGTTCATTCAAAATAAAATCCAGAGTCTACACAACAGTGTGTGAGGCCCTGTGGGATCTGGCCCCTTGCTTCCTCTACTTCTCTCCTCTCCTATCTTCATTTGCTCTTCTTGCTCTGTTCATACTGTTCCTCTGGCTGTTTCCCCATTACACCCGAACACTTCTGCACTCAGGCCCTCGCACTGGCTATTACCTTGGTTTGGAACATTCTTCCTCAGGATTTGTACAGAGCTAACATCCACTCCTATGTGTCTTGGCTTCAGTATCACTCTCTTACAAGACCTAATTTGACCACATACTACAAATGACAACCCATCACTGACACTCTAACCACCTCAGCACTGGTGCCCCCTGTTGTTACTCCAGCTCCTCCCATGGCCCCACTTGATAATATCCTCCAAAAATGATTTATTTTTTCAGGTTTTAACATACTGTCTGTATGCCCGTGCTAGAAAGTAAGTTCCAAGAAGGCAGACATGTTCGACTTTCATGCTATCTTTTAAGTTTCTAGAACAATGCCTGGCAACTCAATATATATTAGCTAAATGATGAATCCGTCTCTTTGCTCTTCCACACTGGACTTTTCAGTCTGTTTTATAATAAAGAATTTGTCTGGTCTTGTCCTAATTCCCGGCACACAGCTTCTAAGACTGGGAATTTCCCAACGAGAAGTGTCTTTGTTACTCATAAGCCTGTATCACACCTGAGTTTATGCTGATGAAGTGACTCTTGGTGGGTAACTTCAGGATGCCGGCTGGTCACCCAAAAGACCAACCATGGGATTAGAGAGTTGGAACCTTGAGCCGGCCTGACCTCCAGGGAGAGAAGGGGGGCTGCAGATTGACTTCAATCACATAGCCAATAATGAAATCATAAAATCCCATTACAAATTCTAGACACCAAAATTCCTGGTTGGTGAACATATTGATGTGCTAGAAGGGTGACATAGGGCGACACACTCTGATTCCACTGGAAGGCAGCAAGGAGTGTTTGGGACCCTCCTAGTCCTTGCTCTCCCCATGTCCCTTCATTATAAAGGATTTGTATCCTTTATCAAAAAACTGTAGCATAATTACAGAATGTTCCTGAGCACCGTAACTTGGTTTAGTGAATTACAGAGCCTGAGGAAGACCAGAAGAACCTCCCCCCAGCAGATCTGTAGTGAGTCTGAGGTGAGGGCATTCTGCTGCACATTGTCCCCTTTAACTTGACGGGTCTCTAACTCCGAGTGGTCAGTACCGGAAGTAAGCTGCAGTACACCTCTTGGTGTAGGAACATAGCCCTTCCAACAGAGAGCCTTAAGTTCACTCTTCCTACCGTTTGGTTTTTAACTAGCTTAATAAAACAGAGAAGGAGCATTGGCCCAAAGGGATCAAATGTATGAATTAGTAACCAGACTGAAGCTTAAGATCTAATGGTGAAAGGAAGCTCCTAGTCTTCTCCTAATCCTGGACCAGCACTATCCAATGGAAATATATGTGAGCCTCAAATGTGAGACCCCTACACAATTTTAATTTTTTAGCAACCATTTTTTTAAAAAGTGAGAAGCATAAAATTAATTTTAATTATATTTTTTACTTAACTAATTCCGCACAAAATGCCACCCCAAAATGTAACCAACATTAAAAAAATTACTGAGATGTTCTACTTTTCCACACTAATTCAAAATGTGCTGTGTATTTTACACGTTAACAATCTCAAAGATCAGAGATCCACAAACTGAACCACTTTCAGTAAAGATAACGGAAGTGGTCCTAGACAATTCAAGAATTTTCTTCTTTTGTATTTTACGTTTCCCTACATCTGGTACATTATTTTGGTACATAACAGAATTCTGCAATCAGTAATATAACATTTTCCCAGATGTAAGCAATTACAGCAAGAACTAGGTTGAAACATTATATTTAAAAAAATATGCATGTAGGGTGCCTGGGTGGCTCAGTCATTAAGCATCTGCCTTCAGCTCAGGTCATAGTCCTGGGGTCAAGCCCCACATCGGGCTCCCTGCTCAGCGGGAGGCCTGCTTCTCCTTCTCCCACTCCCCCTGCTTGTGTTCCCTCTCTCAATGTGTCTCTCTCTGTCAAATTAAATAAAATCTTTAAAAATAATAATAATAGCTAATAGTTTTTAGTACTTCTAATTTCTAAGGTTTTAACATTATATAATTCAATCTTCATAAATTTCTATGAGATGAATATTACCACTTCCGTTGTATAAAAGGTGTATTAGTCAGCTTTCTCCAGAGAAACAGAACCAGGAAGACTGACCAAAATTAGAAGAGATTTATTATAGGAATTGGCTCACAACTTTATGAAGGCCAAGAAGTCCCACAATCAGCCAGCTACAAGCTAGAGAGACAGGAAAACCAGTGGTGTGAGTCAGTCTGAGCCCTGAAAGCGAGAGAATCAGGAAAACCAACAGGGTAACTAACTCCCAGTCAGAGGCTGAAAGCCAGAAAACCAGAGGGCATGGGGGGCAGGGCGATGGAGGGATGGAGGGGTGGGGAGGTGGGGGCTGACAACACTGGCATACATCTTGGGGTCCAACAGGCCCAAGAACCTGGAACTCCAACGTCCAACAGCATAAAATGAACATCCCAATTCAAGAAAAGACAGAATTCACCCTCCCTCTACCTGTTGGTTCTGTTTCAGCCCCCAACAGATTGGATAATGCCTGCTCACATTGGTAGGGGAGATCTTTGGTTACTCAGCCCACTGATTCCAATGATCTCATAGACACAGCCAGAAATACTGTTTAGTCAACTATTTGGTTACCCCTTAGCCCAGTAAAGTTGAAACATAAATTAACTATCACAAAAGGGGCAATGGAGATTCAGAGAGTTTAAGTGATTTGCGCAAAATGTCAAAGCTATGACGAAAGGGAATCAAGATTTGAACCCCAAGCTGTACAAGTCCGGAGCCACAGTATACTGAGTGAGGTACAGAGATGACTCAAAGAAATGAATAGTGAGAACATGGCCTTCACAGCCGAAGCAGAAGCAGAATGACAAAAAGGAGCTATTCACCTAGTTAATGTGCCTAACCCTATGTGGTTTATTCTCATAAAACACTCTTCCGTATGGCTGGCCTGCTGGGCCCATACCGATAAATTCTTAAAGATGTCAGAAGATGGACAAATTTTTTTAAAATTTAGAAACATAGATTCAACCTCTGATCCACAAAAGGCTAATCCACTTAATTCCAGTGGCAGCAATGGTGGAAGCACTAGTGGAAAAAAGACTTATTTATTCATCCGCACACTGCCCTGGGTCTCACAGGGCAATGAACAGATGATCACCGACCTGGAGAGTGTAGGAAGCCAGCCATATCATGTTAATCACTTTTAGACCCTGGTGTATATCAGAAAGCAAAAAGCTCTTAATTTCTCTGAGTTGGTAAAATATCCAGTTTTCTTTTACTTGGTAAAATAAAATATTATATCGAAATCCTTAAGAATTTCTCATTGGGAGGCCCTTTGGTATCATCGGGACTAAAAACCAAGAGAACAGGCAAGATTCCTCTGGGGACTAGTTGTGAAGATGTACATGGGAGGAACCCTCCTAGATAAATTCAGAATGCAGCACCCAAAGCAGATGGAGAAATCCCCAAAGTTCCACTCAAAGGAAGTAGCAAATATTCACTAAGTATTGTTGGAGTATGGGTTAAGTCACTGCAGATAAAATTTTGAATAAAATTTGGTCTGTGCCCTTAAGCTCAGAAACTTGCAGAATGTATGTGGAGACGGAGAGTAAGGAAAAATTAACTGCCATGCAAGGTGAAAAGTACATAAAAAGAGGTACATGTAGAACATTACCAGAACAGAGGTTAAGGGCAATCTTTGTTCTGTCATGGAGAAGGGTACCACATGGGCTGACTCCTGAAAGACGAGTAGAATTTCACAGTTCGTCGTATGCCTAATAAGCATTAGGTGCTGGGGATGCAATGGTCAGCAGGAATCATACAGAGGAGACCAGATAAAATGGAGACTGTCTAGCCATTGCCCTTCCAAGTGACTGTGGCTCTATCTTCAATTAAATTTAATTTTCTCCTTGCAGAGAAATCAAGAATCTCATTCTGGAACTCATCACAAAACCAAAGAGAAGCCACAACAGTGAAGGGGGGAGTAGGGAATTAGGCCCTATCTATGTGAATTCCCCCCCCCCATAGCTCATTGTCCTTCTGATGCTCGCACGCAAGACCAACCACCCACACTAAAACTAGATGCCACATTTCCATAAGACGTTCTATAGGTTTAAAGTCCTATGCATACGAATAATCCACTGCTACATCCAAGTTAATTACATCTCCACCGAAACCAACAGAAAATGCACTTGGCACTGCGGCTAAAGTAAAGCTCGTATTATGATGGGGTATCACCTTGCTTTACTAGTGCAGGATAAACACAAATATCACCATTACGGTTTCAGCGATGAGTGGCCTGAGCGTCAACGCGAAAGCAGAATAAAATGCCAAGAGGTCTACCACCCGGCTTCCAAAACCAATCTGAACGCACAGTGCAGTTAAACAAGAAATGACACGACATGGACTGTGCTAGCTAATAACAGCAAAAGAAAACAACAATTTAATTTAAACACGCTAATCCAAACATTTGCTTCACTTAAAGCCTGGGAAATACCATGTCATTAAATCATGTTTTCATTTCAGAAGAGGACTGTCAGACCCCAAACTATTTTATTATAATAGGAGATAGGAACACATATAAAGATAATACATTTTTAGACGAAGCCAATCAAATTGTATTTGATT
Organism: Lontra canadensis; assembly: GCF_010015895.1. Taxonomy (NCBI): domain Eukaryota; kingdom Metazoa; phylum Chordata; class Mammalia; order Carnivora; family Mustelidae; genus Lontra; species Lontra canadensis. Next base: position 5,065,124 of record NW_022631068.1, on the reverse strand, counting down.
TCTTTTTTTTAGAAAATTTTTATAATTAACTTATAAATCCCTAAACCTAAACCAGAGAGAACCCTGTACAAATTTGCTTCATGCCCATGCCCATACAAATGCCCGTCTACCTATAAGTTTATCAGTTATATCTTATGGGAGCTACATCCACTGGTAAATGATAAAATTTCCTTAAAGAGAGGACTTGCTCTTGTACACAAGGACATTGCTTATAGTCTGGGATCTTCTATAGCCTAGATTTTGAGCTCAAACTGTATCTACTTTGGCTGAAAGCAGGCAAACAATTGACATAGGTTTTAGTGAACAAAGCTTCTGAATTTAAGGGAAGACATAAACAAAAATAATTAGTTTCCTTAAACCATTTAAAAGTCTTTGAAAATAATTCTAATACTGTGTTTTTCTTGGGCAATACAAATAACATTTGGTCATTACAGAAAAAGAAATGTAGATAGGTAAAAATTTAAAAATCATTCATAATATAAAAATTTGGGCATGAAATTTCCAAATGTTGATAAAATTTGCAAAAGAGGGATTTCATTTAACTCCTCATTAGCAGCTTGCTTTGTGTACATAGAATAATACATCAAGTATTTCTATTTTATTGCATATTTTCTACACTATGACTTTCAAGTTTATTATACATATATACACTAATGAAATGTAACCAGCTTATTACTGGAAATTTTTGTTTCAATCTTTATGTTATTTTATTTTTTGAAGATTTTATTTATTTATTTGACAGACAGAGATCTCAAGTAGCCAGAGATGCAGGAAGAAAGAGAGGGGAAGGGAAGCAGGCTCCCTGCTGAGCAGAGAGCCCAATGGGATATGGGGCTGGTCCCAGGACCCTGGGATCATGACCGGAGCCAAAGGCAGAGGCTTTAACCCACTGGGCCACCCATGTCCCCTCAATCTTTATTTTAAACAAATGCCCATATATTGGCATACATATGCATAATCACATCCTAAATTCCCAGGAATAAAATTTACAAATAATTGGAAATGTAATTTTTAAGACTTTGATGAACACTGTCAAATTGCTATGCTAAAAAGTAGGTCCCATCAACTTCCCAAAAGGGAATTTGTGAGGATGTCCATTTCCTTATTCAAGCTATCTTCACCTTAATCTTGATTTATTTTATGGACTGAAAATATGGCATCTGTTTTATTTTTTATGTCTTTAATTACCGACAAGATCCACAATTTTTAATGGGTCATGCATATTTCTTTTATGATAGTGCTTATGTGTTTTGTCTTGCCAATTTAAAAAGTTAGTTTCTCTATCTTCTTAATAATTTGACAAAACTCTTATTAAATATATACTCAGTCATATACACGGTAAATTTATTGCTTGTCCTTTATTTTTAAAGCCTTCAAACTTTGAAATGAAACCCACAAATCCCTTCTCTCCTCCTTTTCCCCAGATTTCTTGAGTTTTTCAGGTCTTTGCAACTCAAATATTTTTACCAGGGAAATCACTGACCTAATACAGGGCTACAGCTTGAAGTCACACATGGTCCTGAGTCACATTTCTGCCAGCTAGTTGCTGTGCGATCTCCGGAAGTGAGTCAGCACCCCTGAGTTTCAGTTTCCTTATCTGTGCTGGATAATTTCTAATATCCTTTCTTGTTCTAAAATTCAGTGATTCTAGGAACTAACAAATACTGAAGTTTTCATTTGGTGTACATTTATATGTTTTAGAGGAGCACTTGCTTTCAACTTTAATAGAAAATGAAATGGAAGTTAATGAAGAGAAAAGCTTGCTCAAGTAATTGATTTATTAAAAGAATAAACTTCTTACTCAGCATGAAAATGCAGTTGGTCTCAAATGAACATACATTTGAAAGGCAGGCCTCCCCCGGAATGTTCTATCATTATTACGGGTTGCTCCAGTTACCAAAAAAAGTTCCCTGAAGCTTACATAATCCATCCTGACTTTATTTAGAGGCTGACACTGAAGCAGAAGGGGCAGGTGACTAACAGGCCACACAGGGAGTCAGATGAAGGGATGGGCGTAGACCCCAACCTCCTCGCCTCTGAGGAAAAATTCTTCTGCTACACTGCATTTTTAAGGCATGGATCCCGACTAGGAGAATTTTGACTTTTGGAAAAGAGCAAAGAAGGTCATCTTATTTACCAATATCATGTCATACCACCATGGCTAATGTGATGGTCATGTCATTCACTGGAAGGGATTTCCTGGAGGGAGAACCCAGGAGTCAGTGTAACTTGGCTCCAAATGCAGGGAGGCAAGGCCTATGGAAATGCATTGCTGGACATCAACATCTGGCTCTACTTGCTGTGACCACTGTGACCTGGGCAAATGACTGCTCCTCTCTCACAGCAGCATGTCTGTCCTCAAAATGCAGATAAAGATGTACCTACTCCCTGGGCCTGCAGAGGGGATCAAATGCATTCATGCATGCTTTGTGCTTTGGCCCGATGCCTACACGGGTGAGAGTCCTCAGCAAATGTTAGTGGTCAGTGATATACTGACCCAGATAATACAGTATTCCAAAATGTACAGAGTTGAAATCAACCTTTCCCTCAACCTGTCCTTTCCCAATCTCACTATTGGCAGAGGTCAATACAGATTATTTGAATAACTGACAAGGACTTTTCACGAGCGGTATTTACTGAGTTTCTATGGTATGCTCAGAAGGATGCCGGGCTTGCTGGTTGAGGAACAGAGGATGAAAGAGAAATGAAACGTGCCCAGGTGTTTCCTCTTATGAGAATAGCCCCTGACCCACTGTTCATAACTGGGCCCATTTAAGCAATCCTTCCCTTGGTATTTCCTTCACTCGGGATGAAACCAGGGAAAAAACAAAACCGTAGATCAATATTCCCCCTAAATAGGACCAACAATCAAGATAATAGAAGCTCTATTCTTAATAGTGAACCATATGCTTAATACAGTAACAAATTTATAACAAGAAAATAAACTTAAAAACTTTAAGGGATGGGGTGCCTGGGTGGCTCAGTGGGTTAAAGCCTCTGCCTTCGGCTCAGGTCATGATCCCAGGGTCCTGGGATGGAGCCCCGCGTTGGGCTCTCTGCTCAGAAGGGAGCCTGCTTCCTCCTCTCCCTCTGCCTGCCTCTCTGCCTACTTGTGATCTCTGTCTGTCAAATAAATAAATAAAATATTAAAAAAAAAAAAACTTTAAGAGATATGGAAATTAGCTTGCAAAAGAGAAATACTGTATTCGTATAAAGTCTTCAGTGCTCTCAAAAGCACTTGTAAATGTAATAAATTTCAAGGATGCATTTTCATTGGAATTGCAATTATTAGCAAATTCAGAAACATGTTCTGGAAAAAAATCAATAAGGAAGAAGAGTCAAACAATTTTTTAAATTAAAAAAGAATAAAGAGGGGGCGCCTGGGTGGCTCAGTGGGTTAAAGCCTCTGCTTTCGGCTCAGGTCATGATCCCAGGGTCCTGGGATCGAGCCCCGCATCGGGCTCTCTGCTCAGCAGGGAGCCTGCTTCTTCCTCTCTCTCTGCCTGCCTCTCTGCCTGCTTGTGATCTCTCTGTCAAATAAATAATTAAAATCTAAAAAAAAAAAAAAAAAGAATAAAGAGAAAAGAAGGAAGAAAAATTTAAGCTAAAAGCTTATATAGCCTGATAGTAAAAACACAATATGAAACTACAAAAAAAATAATAACATAAGTTATTTTTTCATATGATAAAAGACATTTTAAATTAGCAATAAAATTAAGATTATTTAGTAAATAGTTGTAGTGCATTTGATCAACTATTTGAGGAACAAATTATAATGCTAGACTCTTATCTCATTTCACAAGGAAAGGGAAATGAGTAATTGTTTAAGATTAAACTATAAAATAGCACAGAAATTAAAGATACGTTTCTGATCATAAAAGCAAAGAAAGAAGCAATGATGACAAAGTTTTAAAAGATTTGATGTCAATCAAAAAAAAAATCTGTCAATCCAAGAATACCATAAATAACATTAAAAGGCAAATGACATACTTGAAAGTTAACTCAACATGTTCTTATGCCATAAAAATTAAAAAAATAAAGATGAATATACACAAAAAAATGAGCAAAGGGCATGAATTTGCAATTCACAAAAGAAAAAATGCACATATTATTATGCATACAAAAAATAATTAACACACTTCTAATCAGAATAATAAAAATTAAAATAACAGTGAGTTATCACTGGTTTAATCTATCAAGTTGGAAAGACCCAAGAAGTGTAATACCAGCAAAGATGACCTGACTAGGGTCAAAGTACTTATACAAACTATGAATAATGAACAAACTATTTTTGAGGACAATTTTGCAATATTTTACAAAAACCTTAAAACAGTGAAATCTACTTTCTTTAGACATTCTTACTTTCTATGAAAAAATAGAGATACTCACAAAAATGTGTATAAAGGGGTGCCTGGGTAGCTCAGTGAGTTAAACCTCTGCCTTTGGCTCAGGTCATGGTCTCAGGGTCTTAGGATTGAGCCCCTCATTTGGCTCTCTGCTCAGCAGGGAGCCTGCCTCCCTCTCTGCCTACTTGTGATCTCTGTCAAATAAATAAATAAAATCTTAAAAAAAAAATGTATAGAAAGTCACCATAACAGTTGTATAAAAAATACTAAATTTTAAAGAACTGTAGAACACAGAAGATACAATGCAGAAAGCCATTTATAATTATGTCCTTGCAGAGGGGAAGGGTTCAAGATGGCAGCATAAAGAGATCCTGAACACACCTCCACCCATGGATACAACAAATTCACAGCAATATATGGAAATCTCTTTCTTCTGAAAAATACCTCAGAACTGGATGAAATGGCCTCCACAACAAAAGATAAAGATGTGAGATAAGTATGAGAGGAAAGGAACTCACCCCAGCCAAAATGACCCACAATTGGGAAGGGATCCCCAAAATATTAACTTTACTTTGAAGAGTGAGGGGACTGTGCCCCACATCACACACCCCAATATATTGGTCTGGCACCAGAAAGATGAGCCCCCAACATGCCCAGTTTTGAAAGTCAACAAGATTAACTCCAGGGGAACTATAAAACTGTAGGGAACAAAGAACTTGCTCTTGAGGGTTTGGGTGCAGACTGTCCTGCCCTGAGTTCCAAGGCAAAATTAATAGTTGGAAATAAACCATAAGTAAGAGACCCACTTCCTAATCATAAAGTGTTGGAGGTTATGGTATGGCTGGAGTCGAGGATCAAACCAGGCCCTGACTTGTGTCTCCTTCAAAGTCCGGACACCTTGACAAGGTTAAGGACGGGAAAGTTGAGTAACACTGAGAAAGGGTCTGTGCTATGTGTCGTGCGCTCGCCTACGTGACTTCCCACACACTCTCCCTACAGAAGGGAACAATGTGGTCAGGGTCATGAATTCTTAGTTGGTCCTTATTGTTCCTGTACCTCCCATAACCCATTCCCTGGTTGATTGTCTTGCTAATGGCTTTAGCCGAGACTACCTGGCATCATGAGGTTTGCCTGTAGTTAATGTAAACTTGTTATAGAAACTTGCGGTCATCTGACTAGGTACTGGTGTATTACTCCTTCTACTGTGGTCTGCCTTATAAATGCTTGTAAGATGTGGAATAAAATCAGTACTGTTGGACATCCTCCTCAGTGCTCCTCCTGCCCCCATCTCTTTGTCTCTTAATTTCTTTTCACCATCCTCTTACCCTCACGTTTTCCTGATCGATTTGTCACGCTGGCCGCGGCAATAAAGTTGCTGCAAGAGAGGCAAGAATCTGCAGTGACTTCTTCCAAGGAAGACAAGAGGGTGGCAGGCACCATTTTTCATAATCTTCTTCTAACTTACTGGTCAAGTAGCTGTCAGACACCAAAAATGCCTGCTAACTCCAGTGAGTGTGCTTTCTGTCCTGGCCACAACACACAGATGTGCCACAAGCAAGCCCAATGAGTACCTGGTGCCCTATGATGCCCATACAGCATGGGTACCACAACCAGGCTGGTCAAATGCCCTGAGCCCTGCCCACCCTCTACCCCGAGCAAGCACAACCTGTCCCGACACAGCCAGTGGGCACAGACCACATCAGGGATGCCCCTTGAGTGTCTGGCTCAAGAGGCCAAGAGAGACTGTGCTTCTGAACCCCTATTACCTCCCACACAAGACCATTCCCTTCAAGACTGAGAGAGCTGTTTCACCTAATACACACAAACACGGACTCAAAGTCTTCTGCACAACAAAGTAAACCAACACCAAAATGGAAAACCAGCATACTGAATGGGAGGAGATGCTTGCAAACCATACATCTGGTAAGGAGCTAATATCCAAAATACATACAAAGAACTCACACAGCTCCACAACAACAAAAAAATTGACAACCTGATTTAAAAATAGGCAGAGGATCTAAAGAGACATTTTTTTTCCAAAGACGGCACAGTTGGGCAACAGGTACATGAAAAGATGTTCAGTACCACTAATTACTGGGGAACTGCAAATCAAAACCATAAGGAGATAGTGCCTCACACATGGTAGAATGGCTATTATCAAAAAAGAAGAAATAACAAAAGCTGGAGAGGATGTGGAGAAAAGGGAACCCTCACACACCATTGAGGGGTTTGTAAACTGGTGTGACCACTGTAGCAAACATGATGGAGATTCTGAATCACCACCTGATCCAGCTATTTCACTACTGGATTTTTTATCTAAATATGAAGAACCTAAGTCAGTAAGATATCTGCTCCTTTTTTTCCTTGCAGCATCACTTATAATAGCCAAGGTATGAAAACAACCTAAATGTCCATCGATGGGTGAATGGGTAAAGATGTCTCTCTCTCTCCCACACACACGCACACACATAATGGAATACCGTTCAGCCATTTAAAAGTATGAGACCTTGCCATTTGTGACAACATGAATGGACCTTGAGGGTGTCATACCAAGTGAAATAAGTCAAGAAAGAAATACCGCATGATGATTTGACTTATACATGAAATCTAAAAACAAATTAACAAACAAAACTAAGCAAAAATGAATTCATAGACAGAGAGAACAGACTGGTGGCTCCCAGAAGGAGAAGGGTGGGGAATGAAAGCAGTCAATTGTAGGATGATGTACGGTATCGAGATTTTGGGGAGTGATCACTTTGTGGTGAATACAGATACTGAATTATAATGTTGTACGCCTGACCCAAAATTATGGTCTTAAATATTTAGGGTTTATGTTAAATGGAAAAACATTTGACCACTTAGTAAATGCAATATGGTACTACCTTTATGAAAAAGAAAGTATTCACATTAAAAAGAGAGATACAGAAAGAGGCATAAATTGGATGAGCCCATATCAAAATGTTAACTGTGGTTTATCTCTAGGTGAAAGGATTACAGATGGTTTTATTTGGTCTTTTGAGATTTCTCTACATTTCAGTTTCTCTGCAATAAAAATGTACTACTTTTGAAATCTGGAAAAGCAATCATATTTTGAAAAATACATAGGAAGAACCTACAAAACACTTAATGGGAAAAAAAAATCAAGTTTTCTGTTGCTGTTGTTCTTCCTATTGTTTAGATTTCATATAAATAGGAATTGATTTTGACCAAGAATCTGGTTTATCAGAGAGACACAGTCACACAAATACGGCACCCCACAGCCTAAGGGAGACCTATTGCAAACATGGACACATATACAAAGAAAAGCAATTTTGCCTAACAATTATGTTTTAGGTAGAGCTTCCCAGGCCTGACAATTTCTCCAGCTGCCTCTGTTTTTGACTGATGGAGACTGTGGCAGGAGGTTCTTGAACGTGATGGAAACAAATGAGCGCACGGCTGATGGACTCCCACCCCTAACTGTGCAGGACTCCAGTAGCTTATTCTCCCCTTTCTGTTACTCATAAGCTAACCTGACAGTATACGGTACCGGGTATTCCCCCTCTGAGATCTCTGGGGAGAGCACCTGCCCTGAACTCTCCAAGGCTCTAAGCAGGGAGAGTACACTTACGCTCAGAATGGGTCACACTAGCTCAGCCCACCCAGCTCTAACTCCTCAGTAGCTGCTGCTTCACCTCCCTGGTCAGAAGGGATGGAAGCCTTCCTGAAGATGGGCCCGAGAGAGCTAGCATTCAGCTCCAGCAGCGTGCTTCTAATGTCTACCACAGAATGCCTGTTCTCTCCCTTCAAGCTCTCTGGAGTCTCTGCCCCAACAACCTTCCAAGTTCCAGCTCCCTCCTCAGATCTCCACCCACTATGGGTTTGGCTCTGCCTGCCTTTCCAACTTTATCTTTTAGCTCTACCACCCACCCCTTAGACTTGCCTACCCCCACTGGACTCCTCTCTTCTTCAAACAGGCCGAGCTTGTACCTGCCCTAGGACCTTCCCGTCTGCTGCCCTATTGGCAATGGCATGCTCTACCCCAGACTGGGGACTTCCCCTTGTTCCGATCTCAGCACTCTCTTCAGGAACCAAACTACACAGCCCAGTGTTCTCACCCACTCATTCTTGAGAGTCCACCACAGAACCCACTGTGTTTTCCTCACAGAACTCAGAGAGAGTCCCTTGTTCACTATGCTTCCATGCCTGGGGCTGTAGCTGGTATATCAAAGACCTCAATATTTGCAGAATGGCTCACTAAATTAATAAGCTGTTGGCTATACCTTTCAAATAGATATAGCATGTTACCCCTCCCAGTGTCTCCACGGCTACCATTGTGGCCCAAGATACCACCATCTCCTCCTGCATTTTTCCACTAGCCTTCTAAGTAAATCGGCCTGCTTCTACCCTTATTACCCTTGTGCCACATCCCACCCCAAAGTCTACTCTCAATAGAACAGCCACAGGAAACCCATGTAAATAGGTCAGATCACGTGACTCTTTGGCTCCGACACTCCGGGGGTCCCAATTTCACCCGAAGCTAAGGCTAAAGTCCTTACAATGATGCATAAGGCTTTGGAGATCTCACTCACCACACCTACTCCTCCCCCACTCGGCACCCTGCAGCCGCACTGGCCTCCCGGCTGCTCCTTGCTCAAGCCAAGAACATTCCTGCCCTGCGGCATTTGCGCTGGGTGTCTCTGCAGCCTGCAACCCTCTCCCCCCAGATACAAGAATGGCCCCTCACTCATTCCAAGTCTCATCAATTGCCAACCTCACAGGGAGCACCGCCCTTCCCACAGCCAGAATTGCCCATCTGCCCCACCTGTTGTATTTTTTTCCTCCCTAATACGTACTATCTCATAATTTATTATGTTTATTTCCTATTTCCAATTGCTGGGATACGGACCCTACAGAGGTTAAGGATTTTTACCAGCTTTGTTCATCCTCCTCCCCAACATCCTAAAGCAGTGCCTGGTGCACTGTGGGCTGTCAGTAAAGATCTACTGAATGAATAAAAGAACAACCACCGAAGGGGGAACAGAACACGTACTGATTTTGGAACCACTTGTGCCAGATGTGGTGAAGACCACTTCCTTATCCCGTCACTCCTGCCCTACAATTTTTAAGTGAGACATCCCATCCCGGAAAAGAAAGTCCAAAAGTCAACAGATGCTTATAAAAAGCAACTACTGGAACTTGGTGGGTACAGAGTCCAGAAACGGAAAGGTTCTCTTCTATGAAGCTCCTTTCACTGAGATCCCCTTCCATTATCAGGACTAGATCTTAGGAGCTATAACCACCTTGGTGAACCAGGAGAACAGTGAGGAATTATAAGGAGTAGCCCCCAAGCCCCCAGATCCAAAGAGGCACAGAGGCTTGGCCATCGGGAACAGACCTTCGAATCATAAAATGTCAAAATCAGGTGGATTCTTTGTGGCTCCAGAGGCCAGTCCCCTCACTCTACAGAGAAGAAAAGCTAAATGCCAGGGACGTTGAGGTCACCCTGGCATTTCTTAATCCTAGTTAGAGAGGAGGATAAACACTAAAGCAGAAAACTTTTTAAAAATCATTTATCTCAGAAAAAGACTCTTCCTGACCCTAATCCAAGCCTTGCAGGCTGATCCCAGATGTAGGTCTGCATATTTATGCGTCACAGCAGATTCAGAAATAATTCCTCTTGTCTGAGTCAGATAACGCTGCATATTTTAATTCTGCCAACCGCTTTAGACCCTGCGCGGTCTCACAGGCATGTGACATCTTATTAAATCAACTATTGGGGGGAGGGGGAAGCCAATTTAAAACAGACTGTCTCAAAAACTGCCTTTATATAATTTATGAGTTTTAAGTAATCTCTATTCAGATTGTCACTTCCAAGAATCTGATTAAAATTATTAGTTTACAGAAGAAAGGCTGAAGTGAGATTTAAAAGAAAAAGAAAACCTTGCAGGTTTTTCTTTTGATTTCCGCACCTACCCTTGATATCGCAATGCTAACTAAAACTATACATATCGTCTCATGCGATTGGAGTAGGTGGGACAAGCCAAGTTAATAATGCTGCCAACAAAGGCAGATGATTATATCTTTGTTCATAGGCTCTTAAAGTTTTTAAAATGCAGCATAGCCATCGCCAATGACTGGCATCTACATCTGGGTTTGCTTGTGGGATCAGTTGTCAAACTAGTATTTCATTAATATAGATTTTTTTTCATTGTAACTTATTTTTTAAGATTTTATTTATTTATGCGACAGAGATCACAAGTAGGCAGAGAGGCAGGCAGAGAGAGGCGAAGGGAAGCAGGCTCCCTGCTGAGCAGAGAGCCCAATGTGGGGGGCTCCATCCAAAGACCCTGGCATCAAGACCAGAGCCAAAGGCAGAGGCTTTAACCCACTGAGCCACCCAGGTGCCCCTCATTGTAACTTTTAAAGCATTGAATTCAAGCATGCAATGTGGAGTTGCTATGAATTACTGAGCTAGATCAGTCTTCCAAAGATTTAGCCTGGATGCAGCAACAGAAAGGTGAGATCTTTGTTGGGGATGGATGTGTATGTTCTGAGACCCACTGAGCTTTGGGAAAGGCCTTACAGCCATGTCCGGGGCTGGATGGACAACTTTAAGTGGTTTTCCCTCTACCTCCGTGGGCTTAGCAGAAAAATACCTAGGAAGCACAGTATATTAAAGCAAGCCCTAAAAATGCAGCTCAGAAAGCTTCAATACAGTTGGCTTTAGTGTAAATGGTGGAAATGTGAAGGAACTAGGTGGCCAGAAGAGGCCCTTAGAAGTGGGTCTATAATGTGGTCCTGAGAAACCACAGTCCAGAACTCCCGAGGGTAAGGAACAAGGCTCCCTGCACCCATGCAATGACTCCTCCCTAGCTAATCTCCTTTCCTACTTCCCTACTTTCTATCTCTTCCAATTATCAAAATGCTGATTTTTTAAACCAGTGGAATTGTGCCAAAGAGGTAAGACCAAAAGTTTTGCCTTTACTATAAAACAACAAGTACTGCCATCTATCAGTAATTCCCTTCACTCGCCCCGGTCCTTCATTCATTCCCCCATTCCACATTCACAGATGGCTTACATTCTACGAGGCAGAAAATCGGAAATCAAGGTGAGTCAGTATTACATGTAAGAACAAATAAACTCTATCTAATGTGCTGAAGCATCTCAGACCCCAAAGAATATGAGGATGGACCACGAGGTTTCCTGTTCACATAAGGGAAAAAAAATAATGAAGGGGACTCGGGGTCATACTGGTTGGCTCCAAGACATTGCAATTTCAGATTCTTTCTTTTTTTTTTTTTTTTTTTTAGATTTTTATTTATTTATTTGACAGAGATCACAAGTAGGCAGAGAGAGAGAGGGAAGCAGGCTCCCTGTGGAGCAGAGAACCCGATGTGGGGCTCGATCCCAGGACGCTGGGATCATGACCTGAGCTGCAGTCAGAGGCTTTAACCCACTGAGTCACCCAGGTGCCCCACAATTTCAGATTCTTGAACAAAGAAGGAAGAAGTGTGTCTCCTCCTCTCAAGATGCTACCTATGGTAGCTCATTGGCAAAAATGCCCTTAATAATGTCCCACCTTGCAGACATACCTTTGGGCAGTCCCTACCACGCTCACTCTGGTCCCGGCCATGTGGCAATAGAAACTCAAAAGATACATCCTATGATAGAAGCCCTGTGTAGCAAATAAAGGGTTTATGTGCAAACCTAGACATGTTAATCAAATGCTATCTAACTCAGATTGAGGCCAATTTGCCTTATGTTTCTTGAATCATAAACATGTGAAGTAGTTAGAGTTTCTGGAATCACCTCAGATCCAAATCGACTAAAGTTGGTTTAAGTGATATAATTCTGGAAGGAAAGATAAATGTGAAAACAATATATGGCAGAAATGGCTGGTCAGGAAAAGGTTTAGCAAAAAAAGCAAATATTGAAAAGGATAAGAGAGAGACTTCTGATACTGGCTAGAGGGACCACATTGCCCAGCTCTCTTCGAAAGACTGGGGCTCTTACTCCCTCAGAGTCCAAGGGTGTTGGCAGCTGATACCTCTTAGCTGATTTCTCTTTTTAGGCATTTCCCTCAGCCAAGGAGAGCTGCCTTGCCCAAAGTCATATCCCCTTCCTTGACTTGCCCAAGGTCATACTCCATGACATCTCTGCCGGATTAAGGCAATCCTTTTATTTCAATGCAAGACAACCGCCAAGCCACCCCAGCTCCAGAACTTCCTCCACAATTGGCTGTGGCAGTTGTTATGACTACACGCATTTCTACTGCTTCCTTTTCCCAGTCCCACTTCTTTCACTTCTTCACACATGTGTATCCCGAGACACTGCCCAATAAAATCCCTGCATGCCAGACTCCCAGTCAGAGTGGGTTTTCTGGAAAACTGTATCCAAGGCACTTTCAGAAGCATGGCCTTGCCAGATGCGAGTAAGAGCAGCAACCACAGGAGGAAGCCATCAAATAACGGGATAACGCCAACAGAGGAAAATGACAAGAAGCCATCAGATGCAGGAACATCGCATGTGCATGAAAAGG